>NW_008360325.1:6933976-6940739 GCF_000622305.1 Nannospalax galili
TGCTTGTAAAGTGAATTCGGCCGTCAGAACAGTAATATATGGGTGGAGGTTTGCAAAGGAAAAAAATATCACTCGGAAGGATCTCCTGCCTCATTATATATTGGTTGTGTCTGCGACTCAGGCTGGTGAGGATGCCTTTATTTATGCCTGTGTGCTTGTGTGCATGTATGTTTAATATTTCAGAGTTTGGTGGGGGACATGCCATTTTGAGATGGCAATCCAGTTTTTCATTATAGACAGAGGCAACCGGAGGCACCGCAGTGACCCACGGTTTTATGATACAACTTCCTCCCTCCTTCTCCTCCACCCAGGAGTGGCCTCATGTGTAATCCATCACCCCACACGCAGGTGAGGGGTGGGTCTTAGGGTGGCAGAAGGGTAATCTACAGCCAGTCTGGTTCCTAGAATGTTGTTTCCCATGGCATGCAACCCCCTTAAGCCATTACTGGGCAATACCTGGCCAAGGAAAGATGGGCCAACTGAGCCCAACAGTGGAAGCCTCACAGAGCAGGCAAGGAAGAAACAAAGAAAAAGATTGTGCAGAGCCAGGTCTAAGTTTTTGATGGCTTCATGTGACATTTGTTTCTAGCCTCTAGGAGGCCATCAGGCCACTGGGGGATTCTCAATGGTTTTTCAAAAAGATTTTTTTAATTAGGTGTATACGTGTGTGTCTGCCTGTGGGTATGTGTACCACTTTCATGCAGGTGCCCATGGAGGTATCGGATCCCCTTGGAACTGGAGTTACAGGCAGTTGTGAACCACCTTGTGGGTGCTGGGAACCAGTGGGTTCTCTGCAAGAGCAGCCAGTGCTCTTAACTGCTGAGCCATCTCTCTAGCTCCTCTCCTGGCTTCTTGAACTAACTTTGATCCAGTGCACCAAGTCCTCCGACTATCTTGAAGGCTGAGTTTCTGTCCGACACTCAACTACTCTGAAATTCATCTGTCAAATGCGAATTCCTCAATACCCAGAACATTCCTTGAGATTCTCCTACTTGAACTTAGCAGCCAGGCCTAAGTTTTTGATGGCTTCATGTGACATTTGTTTCTAGCCTCTAAGAGGCCATCAGGACACTGGGGGATTCTCAATGGTTTTTCAAAAAGATTTTTTAAATTAGGTGTGTACGTGTGTGTCTGCCTGTGGGTATGTGTACCACTTTCATGCAGGTGCCCATGGAGGTATCGGATCCCCTTGGAACTGGAGTTACAGGCAGTTGTGAACCACCTTGTGGGTGCTGGGAACCAGTGGGTTCTCTGCAAGAGCAGCCAGTGCTCTTAACTGCTGAGCCATCTCTCTAGCTCCTCTCCTGGCTTCTTGAACTAACTTTGATCCAGTGCACCAAGTCCTCCGACTATCTTGAAGGCTGAGTTTCTGTCCGACACTCAACTACTCTGAAATTCATCTGTCAAATGCGAATTCCTCAATACCCAGAACATTCCTTGAGATTCTCCTACTTGAACTTAGAGGGGAAGCTGGGGAGGAGGGATGTTGAGAGGCTGAGTTTCTTCCATGTGAAGTCTGGAGGGGAAGCAGAGGGAGGTAAGAAAAGAACAGTGAATGTGATAGAAGGCCCTAGAAACAAAACCAGAGAATCAGAAGAGGAAGTCCTAGAGACTTAGGCAGGAGACATCTGGAGCATTCTGAGTGCTAAGCTGTGTTCCTAAGAGAAGGGCTAGTGGAGCAGCAGGCCAGAGCAGACATCCTGGGGAGTAGCCAGATGAACGACAGAGTGAGGGGTGCAGAGCAAGGGTCTGGGCTTGTACACGGGTGCTTCTTTTCTGAAATTTTCTAGGTATGCACTTTAACTCACTCAACAGACAGTCCCCCTCCATGGACACCACAATTACATCTGACCCAGTATCAGCTCTCATGACACGGTGTGTGACACCCAGATTCTAATGCTCACAACTCATGATGTCTGTTTGGTTGTTTCTAGAAAGGAGTTCAATGGCATAGAAATAAGTGGACCAGAAAGAAGGCTGGTCATACTGAGGATAGAGAGTTTCGCTAAAAAATCTAGAAGTCTGGTGTGGTGCACCAAGTCTAAGTAACTGAGTTTTCTGACAGTCGAGGCAAAAGGGGCAATGGGGTCAGTCATAGAAATCTCACAGCCTGACAAGTGTGAGCGTAGTCTTTGGTGGGACAGAGAAGATTCTTCTTTTGAATCTATTCACTGAATACTCTCTTCAATGGCATTTTAGCAACAGTGAGGAAATGTGGTTTTTTTCCAATAAAAGTCTGGGAGGGGATGCAGCTCTGTGGAAGGTCGCCCTGGAAAACCTCACTCATGTGTCAGTGACTCTGGGTCATAATCCCCTGGGTAGTCGCCTCTAGTAACTGCCCCTGGATGGAAGCTGAGCTGGGGTGTGATCTTCTGCCCACGATGGCTGAATCCTGTGGGCAGCACTTGGTTTTCTTTTTCATATTTCCAGCGGTGTGCCCTGCACAGTGCCTGGCACACAGTGGGGATTTCTTAAGCAGGTGTTGGGCTCAGGATCTGACTGGAAGTATGAATAGTGTTTAAGTTGACTGTCCCAGAGCTGCCTGACGGGGCCTCGGCCAGGGTCTCCTCCCACTGGCTGTCAGCACTCCAGGGAGGACATTTCACACATAAAAACCTGATCATAGCTTGCTGCTTCCAGATCCCCAGGGTGCCCTGATTTGGTTCCTGATCTGTCCATTTAATAAAAGGGCCACTCAGCTGCTTTTCCTTCCTGGGACCTCTCCCTCTAACTTCCGATGACTAACAAGCAAATATTTTCAGCTCTGCCAGGCACACAGTCTTTGTCTCAACTGTTCAGCACTGCTGCTGTTTTGGGAAAGCAGCCGCAGGCTGTACATATCACTATGCACTGTACATACCAGTGGCCTGTCCATGTAACACTAAAACTGTTTCTAAGCACGGGTGACGGGTCAGATTCCCACCACAAGCTGTAGTCTTCCAGCTTAAGTGTCATGATCAAGGACCACTAGGATTGTCCCATGCCTGCTAGCACCTTCTTTGGTTTCTCTCCAAATTCTCGAGTGACATAGTTTTGCCTAAATTCACCCATTTCACCTGATAACCCCCCCCTTCCATCCCTCTGACCCTGCAACAAGAGCACCCACTCCTGTGCCTTCATCTAGAACCTTAGCTGTCCTTCAAGTCGCCCTAAAACCGGCTTCTAGGTTGTCTTGCTGTTTGTCATCCCCACCCCGTCCACACAGAGACCCTCTCCTTCCACTGAATGCCACCTCCAACCTGACAGCCAAGAAATCCCTTCTGCTTTGTGGTTCTGAGAATAACATACCCACACCAGATGCCTGCTTTCCGTGTTCAGAGATGCTCTTGCCCTTGATCAATCTCTTGCCCTAAAACCGGCTTCTAGGTTGTCTTGCTGTTTGTCATCCCCACCCCATCCACACAAAGACCCTCTCCTTCCACTGAATGCCACCTCCAACCTGACAGCCAAGAAATCCCTTCTGCTTTGTGGTTCTGAGAATAACATACCCACACCAGATGCCTGCTTTCCGTGTTCAGAGATGCTCTTGCCCTTGATCAATCTCTCCATCCTCTGCTCCCAGCATAGAGTAGGTGACTGGAACTGACTGGAAGACTGACTGAGATTAGAACTATAGTCTAGACAACCTTTGTACAGTGGCACCACAGTGAGAGGCCCAGCAAGCCAACCTCATCATCAGGTACCTGAGACCCCAGTGCCAACTGGAGTGCATTACTACCCACTGGGAGCTTTGTGACCCTGATCCTCTAGGGCTCTGACTTCTAAAACAGCTTCCCAGATCCACTCACAGAACTTCTGTACTGAGTCCACTGATGAAATCCACAGCCACACACAACTGCCTCACAGTGCAAGTCCTTCATGTGATGGTCTATTAACACTCTTTTAATTAATTAATTAATTAATTTACTTATTTATTTGTGCATGTGCATACCACAGTTTATGTGTGGAGGTCAGAAGATAACTTGTGGGAGTTGGTTCTCATCTTCTACCTCAGAGAGACAACTAGGTTAGTAGCATGTGCCCTTAACCCCTGAGCCATCTTGCCAGCCCTCTCAAGAGTCTTAAGGACCCAATATCTTGTCTTATAATGTATGTTATTACTGATAAATACTTGCACTATTATTAGGTTCCAATAGCATCCGAATCCAAGCTATCTATTCAACTAAAGATCAAACTGTTTATCTGTGATTACATAAATGTCACTACCTTTTTTAAAATTTTCTTTATGGTTGTGTTTGACCGTTCTTCCCAAAGTCATGAGAAGCTGAGATGATTTAATGTCGGGTCCACATGGCTTCTAAAAAGGAAGATAGAAGATTATACTCTTCACTCAACCTCGAGCTGATTCACAAGTTAAATTTCCAGTTTGATAGCAAATCGGAACGGGACAGGTTCCGCCTGTTGACGTTTTTCAATAGTCGTAAATCCAAATGTTATAAATTTCCTTTCTAAATAAAATCCCCATGTTATGGCCATTTTTCAGACAGGACTTTAACCTCAGCAGACAGGCAATACATGCACTTGAAGGCACGGAGAGTTTTTTAAGCCTAGCATTCTGTAGAAACTCAGATCAAATTGTGTGCATTTAATTTTGATAGTCATGTATATCGCGAGCAAATTAAAAATGGAACTTCTTAAAACAGAATGGGTGCTAGGCTCATTCTTTTATAATTCAGGCAGCATAAGCTATCTCTTCTAGAATAAACTGGGAACGGGCCAGAAAATAACCAACTCTGTTTGAGTGTGAACTCCATTGGCAGAGGCCGGGGCTTATCCTCAAAGTGGGGACCATTTTGAGATGAAGTCAGCTCTGTTCCTACACTGTCCACTCCACATGGCACCCTGGCTGCCACCCCCCTTTCCTGCTGTGGTGTTTGAATGAGAAATGTCCCCCATAAACCTGTTAAAATGGAACTGCCAAGATAAACTTCCTTCCATAAGCTGCTTTTGTTCATGGTGCTTCACCACAGAGACAAAAAGTAACTAATACATTTGTCCTGCCCTGCACACCGCAGGAAGAGACCATGTACACCCGGAACACCTTTCAGTGGGAGCAGCATGGCATTTGGAAAGAAAAGATCTGTGCTTTGATCAGAACTTTGTCCTGATTAACTTATGAGACTTGGGGCAAATCCTGGAAGGGCAGTACACCCAGGAGTGCAGCGATGACCCACAACTGACATCTTAGGTGCACACAGTGTTGTACCACAAAGGGACAGCAAGAAGTGACTGGATTTTCTTGGCCCTGTTCTTTGTTCCTTCTGCAGGCCCATAGATGACTTTTAGCAACTTGGGAGCGAATAATACTGCCAAAAAGCGGCGTGAGTCTGGCTTGTTCCCAAGCCAGACCTGCAGATGTGCAAAGACCTGGACTTCAGGATTTTTAAAAAGATTAAGGTGGTTCAATGAGATGGCTCAGCTGATAAAGGTACTTGCTACCAAGTCTGATGACCTGAATTTGATCCCCAGGACCCACATGGTAGAAAAAGTAAACTGCATCCTGCAAGCTGTCCTCTGACCTCCAGGAATACACCACAGCATGTATGTATGCACATGTGTGCACACGCATGTACACACACACACCAAAGAAAGATGGAGAGCTATTCTGAGAGTCTGCTTTAATGGTCAACTTGGTGCAATCTAGAACCTCGTGTGAAGAGAGTCTCAATGAGGTGCTGTCTACATTGGGTTGGGGGAATTGTCACATGAAGTTAATGATGTGAGAGGACCCGGTCCACTGTGGGCAGCACCAGTCTCTGGATAGGGATTCCTGAACTGTATGAGAGTGTGGGAATGGAGCTGAGCACATGCAAGTGTGCAGCCATTCCTCTGCTCTTCACAATGGACCAACCAGATGGGACCAGATGTCTGAAGTTCCTGCCACCGTGAATTTCCCACAATGAGGGACTGTAACCTGGAATTGTAAGCTGTTGTGAGGTGTGGTCAGCGCTGGGATCCCCAGGGCTCTAAGGGAGCATCTTTTCCCTTGTCTCTTCTACTTCCGTGGGCTGTCAGCATTCCTTGACTTATGGCCCCTCCCCCATCTTCAAAGCCAGTTGTGGGGATTCCCAGACCTCTCTGACTCTGAGCATTTCACAGAGTCTCTCAGCCTGCCATTAACACATTACTTTCTATGAACCATGGATGACACTGTGTCCATATGGATGACCCATGACACCCTACTTCCAGGATCCCCACTCATCATGCAAAGTGCCCCCTGCCATGGCAGAGTACATACCTACAGTGAGCAGTATTAGAATAAGAGGACTCAGGTGAGACCATAGATGGGCTGAGTAAGTCAGGCCCCAGCTAGCTTCTATTGGAGACCCCACCAGTACCAGAGAGCTTCCTGGGAGTCATATCCTAAGCCACAAAGGGTCCAGTCTCTAGCCTGAGGCCTGTGCCCAAGGTCTACAACCAGGAATTTCATAAGTTCCAGAGTCCAGCAGGAAGCTCCTCCAACCAGAGTAGAACCCACTGACCACTGAATGGGGTAAGGCCACCAAACTAAGCCATGACTAAGCCAGATGCTCTGTGTAGCCAAGGCTGTGTGGTGGAGAAGTTCCATACTTAAGGGCCTAGGAAGGTGAGACCCTCTCTCAAAGAGGACAGTAGGATCCAGATATATTAGAAAGGAAAAGGAGATGGGGAAGGGAGGAAAAGACAGGAGAAGGAAGGTAGGAGAGGAGGAAAGGAGAGGAGGAAAGAGGAAGGGAGGGAGGAGGGAGGAAGGAGGGAAGGAGGGAGGAGGAGGGAGAGGGAC
>NW_008360325.1:6940940-6954711 GCF_000622305.1 Nannospalax galili
GTCTGCGCCCCCGCCTCCCGGGACAGAGCTGGACTCCGGAGTCCTGGATTCTGAAGCTGGTATTCGACACTCAGGAGCCAGTCTCCGCGGCCGCCGTGCCCACCTCCGCGGAAAGGAGGGAGAAAATGAAGGAAGGGAGGGAAGCAGGAGGAAGGAGGGGAAGAAAAGTGAAGGAAGAAAAGACTAGGGAGAGAGGGAAGGACAGAAGGAAGGAAGGAAGGAAGGAAGGAAGGAAGGAAGGAAGGGTGGAAACTAAGGGAGGGAGGAGGGAGGAGGGAAGGAGGAGGGAGGGGGGAAGGAAGGAGGGAGGGGGGAGGAAGGAGGGAGACAAAGGAAGAGTCCAGCAGGCCAGGAGGAAGGGAGTACTGGTCCTGCCCATACCTGCATTTGACCTCACTGAAGGAAACCCTTTTGACAGACTGCTGTATATGGCCCCCTTGGGCCGGTTCAAAGTCTCTGTAACCTCAGAAACAGAGGGCTTTCTTCTACCTACCCCTTAAAACTGAGTCCCCAGAATACACCTGTGCCAGACACCAGCATCCAGAACAGGAGACAACGTGCTGCAGGGGAGCCACAAGGCAAAACGCATCAGGTCGCTGCCTTAAAATTGAACCAACTGTGACTCCACGCCCTGGACTCGATTTCATCTTCTAAGAAAAAGAATTGGCAGGTAGAGGCTGCAGGACACATCTGAAGCCAGCAGGCAGTGGTCTGGAGGCTCTCTCCTGTAAAAGTACTTCTCTTCTGCCACAACAGAAATAAAAACCCGAAGTCCAAAGCATCTGTCCCTCTCCTTGTATATGTCAAAATGTAATTGGCAATGGTCGGGGTTTGTTGCTTTTATTGCTTTTAATAGCTGTATAGCCACTGATTGCCCGAGCTGATGGTTAATTTAATTTCTGTCAATACAATATTGGGGCTGTCTGCATATTCAGAGCATGACTAACTGCCACTGAGTCCATAACACTAGTGTTATTATTACTGCATTTAACTACCTCTCGGGAGAAGACAAATTAAATTATGTTGAAAATGCTGTTGATTATCATTACGGACTTATTTGTAGAGCACAATTACTGATGTGTTGTAAAATAAATCAAATTTTTTATCATCTTGGTATAAATTACTGT
Organism: Nannospalax galili; assembly: GCF_000622305.1. NCBI lineage: Eukaryota > Metazoa > Chordata > Mammalia > Rodentia > Spalacidae > Nannospalax > Nannospalax galili. The sequence continues at coordinate 6,942,068 of NW_008360325.1, forward strand.
AGGAGAATTGGAGACAGGAGCCTGCAAGGGTGTGGGCCACCTTGTTCAAGTCAATGGAGCACCGGATTAAAATAATAATCATACACAAATGAAGTATTATATTTTAATAACAAGCTACTTCCTGACCATGAGGACCTCCTGGATTATAGGATCTCAGCCATAATGCAGCCGGCTCCTGCGTGGGTCATGTTCTGTTGACTAAAACACAGGTAGGCCTGGGGATGGATTGTTCCTGGCTGCAACTCCAATTCAATCCGAAGTCACCACTGGGTAATTTGCAGATAGTAGCTTTCAGAACACAATGACTTCCACGGGCCCTGGCTTAGCTCTAACATCCTCTCACGGTTTCTAAATTCTGTCGCACCATCCTGGTAGTTAAGTTTACTCTATGGGACCAATGGATCATAGCCCGTCACCTCTGCAACCCCAAAGAGAGGACACCGAAGATACTAGGCCGGTGGGTCGAGGACCCCTGATTCAGACTCATCACAACAGTCTTGAACTCTCGTGTGATGGCTGATCTCGAACTCCCCAGTAAGAGCCAATGAAGGTGGATTATCACATGGCCCTTCCACTGGCATTTTGAGCAATTTTGAACCTGTATTTTTAAATAACTGAGTAGATCAAATGGTTGAATAATTTGAATAAAAAAAAATATATCCCAGCATTCCTTTTTGTTTGGTTGGTTAGTTTGAGATTTTTGTTGTTGTTGCTGTTGTTTTTGGTTTTGTTTTGTGTTGGTTTTGGTGTTTTTTTGGTTGGCTGGTTGGTTGGTTTTGGCTTTTTTTTCTTTTTCTTTTTGAGACAGATCTCCCTGTAGCCCCCGCTGGAGCTCCCTATGCAGATCAGGCTGGCAGGCTGGCCTTGATCTCACAGGGATCAGACCGCCTTTGCCTCAAGAGTGCTGAGATTAAAGGCTTGTGTCACCACCCGGTTTACCACAGGGTTCTTTAAGAGCACAAGACTCTGGGGCTCAGCCAGGTTCACACCTTAGACCCAAAACAACATGGACCGGTAAGGCTTTGTCTGGAAGTGCTGAGGGAGGTGCTCTTAAGCACAGGCAATGTGTCACCAGAATTCAGATCCCTGAGACTTGAAGTTCCTGTTACCTTCTTCATCATCACAGGGGACTAGGCCACCCGGAGGCTAGTCCAGGGCCGCTTGGCCCCATGTGAGTCAGCAACCTGATGGGAAGGATCTGTGCTTAGGGGTCTCCAGGGGACTCAGAGAGGGCAGGAATCCCAAAACAGTAGCTCCAAGTGTCCTTTCTGGAAGCCAGGAATGTGAAAAGAGAGTTCTGGTCCTGATTCTCTGTTAGCTCCCAAATGAGCACCTCAGCCTAGGGACTGTACGTGTCCATGTGGCTGAAACTAAGAAGGGGTGCTTGGGTGCTCCTGGGGGCAAGTGCACTGACCAGCCGTGACCAGCTCATCCACCCCCTCCCCATGCCTCACCCAAGCTTCTGCCTTAAGTCCTTCAAGAAGTCCCCAGACTGGCAGCTCTATGGGACCATATTTCCTGGGACCCTCCTGGTATATAGGATCTCTCTCTCTCTCTCTCTGTCTCTCTCTCTGTCTCTCCCCCACCTATGACTCTATAATAAACTTGTCTGGAAAAATCTACCCTCTATGGCCTGTGAATTTCTTTCTTTGAATTCACAAAATAAAACCCCCAAAAGCCACTGGCTTGGGAAGACTTTGTGGTGACTGTTGAGTTTTCTGGGACTCTAGCCACCACAAGCCAAGCTCATGAAGAACTAGCAAAAGCCATTAATCTCAAAGACACCTCAGTATTTCCATAACACCTGGAGAGCGATGAGGTAAAGTGGGTTTCACAAACAGTAGCCTTAGGGGAGGTCCTAACTATTCTCATTTTTCACATGTAAATACTAAGGACCGTGATGGACAAGAACCTTGCCATATCTTACATTGTCAGAGTCACTCTGAGACCCAAGTTCCTATTCTTGGAACTCCTTGCTGAGTCGTACCCATTCCCTACCCATGATTCTTTATGTGAAGAATCTGCAAGGTCTTTAGCAAAGACTTGGTCAGGCAGCATCTGGGAAAGCTATTTCCATTTCTGGTCCTTCCTTGGATAGGGACATCCTCCTTTTTATTTTAAACCAAGCACTAAGCTCTTAGGCTCGCAAGCCTGCACAAGAACCTCGTCACTCATGAAAAGCTTTTCTTGAAAAATGTTTTCAAGAGAAGTACTGGGGATCCTTTGGGCCATAGTTAAAACACTCCATAAAGAACAACCGCATCAAACTCCTAAAGAACAATATTTCCAAATTAAAAGGGTCAGCAATGTTTACACAAAATTAGGCCAATGATCCAGACTTTGTCCACATGCCAGTTGCTTCCCCTGGCCACCAAAGACTCCATCTTCAGGACCGGGGTGTGTTTTCTGCCATCTAATGAAAGTTGTCACTGCCATCTTGGTTCTCCATTCCCTCTCCAACTGGTGGGAAATACCCAGACATGATGCATGTCCAATTACAGTAAGACCAAACCTCACCCAATTCTATGAAACGTGTACATGAATCAGAAATGTGAGGACTGGAGAAGGCCCGAGTGCCATTTGCTTGACCTCTGCAATGCTTTTCCAATTCTGTGTAGGATGCACCTGCCATTATCCTGTCTCCAGGGGCTGAGATGTGGCCAAATCCTATGCCATAACTGAGGCTTGACACAGATGTCCTCCCTTTATACAGCAGCACATGGTGTTCCCGCCTCTGAAGTGCCACAACCTGCATTCTTCAGCAAATGCACGTCTATTCAGCCATCCTGGCCTCTCGCTGGCCCTCCTTCCATAGTGAGGGTCCTCTCCTCTAGCCCTGTAGTAGGGTTTTGGACTTTCATTACTGCTATCCCTCAGGTCACCTCAAGTTACCATTCTCATCTCCCCTGGGGACCTACAAGCTTCCCGAAGGCAGGCCCTGTGTCTCCTTGTCTTCACAGAGAAGCTGGCTCGGAGAAGAAGTCAGAAAATATAGGCAGAAGGAGAACACAGAGAGACAGGCATTAGGCATTCACCACATTTAGTAAGTGTTGCTGCACTTACTAAACACCAAGACCACCATGGTCTGCCACTCATTCTTGCCTTCATTCATTCATCCTACAGAATTAAAAAATATATAGGTTTAATTATGTGTGGGAGTGGGGGGGGTACGTGTGTGCATATGAGTGCAAGTGTCCATGGAGGCCGGAGGCATCGAAGCCCCCAGAGCTGGAGTTAGAGACACTTGTCGACTCCCTGCTGTGGGTGCTGGAAACTGAACCTGGGCCTTTTGCAAGAGCAGTGTACCCTCTGAACTGCTGAGCCATCTCTCTTGCCCCCCTTACAGAATTTCGGTTTTCATAAATGGTGTGTGCCTCAGTTTCTTTTCCTGTTGCTGTGATATAATACCCTGATCAAGGCAACTTCAGGGAGAAAGGGTTTATTCTGGCTTACACTTCAAGAGTACAGTTCATATGGCAACAGGAGCTGGAAACAGCTGGTTACGTGGTACCTACAATGAGGATCAGAGAGCAATGGAGTGCACTGTTGCTCGGCGTGCTCTATCCATTACTATATCTCGGGATCCCTGCCAGATGATAGCACCACCCATGGTGGGCAAGTCTCCCACTTCAGTTAATGTGATTAAGATACAAGCATGCCCAGAGGCCAGTTTGACCTACATAATCCCTCATAAGTATGCCCAGAGATTTGTCTCCTGGGAGATTCTAGACCTTGTCAAGTTGACAATTCACACTATCAATCACATAAGCTCTTACTCTGTAGCTCAGGCTGGTCTGAAACTCAACAATCTTTCTGCCTCAGCCTCCCAAGTGCAGGAATTACCAGTGTGTGCCACCGTACCCAGCTCTATCCAACAGAATACACAAAGCGCAAACTCTCTGAACAAGATAGGCAAGTCCTCACTTCAGTCGGTGGAGAAGGATAAAACGTCAAATAATCACACAAAGTTTTCTTTTGGGGTAGTTCCACAGAAGAGGAGAAAATGAGTCATGTGACTGCATCCTGGGAATCATGGGATGTGATTCTGAGGTGGGAGTTCCGTACATCAAAGAGATCTGGGTGGTTTCCCTAAAGAAACAGCCTTTGAGCTCAGAGACGAAGCTGAAATGGGAATTAATCCATGTGGGTTAATCCATCAGGAAGGTTTTAAGGCAGAAATGGGTGAGAAGCATTCAGGAAGAACGAGAAGGGAAGGCCAAGAGGAGGCTGGAGGGGGTGGTGTCTCGTGGGCCTGGAAGGCTGGTCCAGAGAGTGGAAGAACCCTTGGTGTGTAAAGAGACAAGAGACTCCAGCTGCAGTACAGAGGTGGAGACGAACAGGAGGGGGTGGAAGACTCATGGCAGAACAGTTCAGGGGCCCAGGGGAGAAAGCCTCATGGGCTTGGAGTGCTGAGACAGATGGAGAGACATCAGCAGATTCAAGTACTTTGAGATAAACTAAGAAGACACCGTGCTAAACTGGAATTCATTCGCTCAGGGTAGGTGTGTATGTGCTGTTCACGGAGGGACACACAGAACTTTCTAGGGAGATAAGAAACAGTTGGTACCCCTATCTGGGTGGCATTTACAGAATGTACCAAAGTACAGATTTTCTATCCTACACACTTATACTTTCTAAGTGTTATACTCATTAAACCTCAATTAAAAAAAAAATTCCATGGTAGTCTGTTTGCTTTGAGGGTTGGAGGTTCTGACCCTCCAGGATAATGTGGGGTTTCTGGCTTATGTATACAGGAAGTACTTGGAAAGGGGCAACTTTGGGGAAACAGTCTTCTCCCAGGTCTTCCCTACAGGTGACCTGTAACCTGGCCACTGTGGGCATTCCTTGAACTGTACAGCAAGAAAGACAGAAAGTAGCCAACATGGTCATCAGAACACGTCCACCGGTCCTGATGGTCACCAGCCCTCATCTTCCACTCTGGGTCTGGTCTCCCCTCACCAGTGCATCCTTCTGAAAGAGCTGTTTGTAATGAGACGGGACCAGAGAGGGAGATTGCTGCCCACTGTTGCTGTTGGGATGGTGTAGGGACAGCCCACCTACCCTGCAGTCACTCATTCCTTCCTCCCCTCGGACACATCCATTTACCACCCAGACATCATCCAGGATAGAGTAAGTTTCTTGCAGTCAGATGGTGTCAACATACCCCTTTCCCAGGTCCCCTGGGGTGTGCACTGTCTGTCCCAGGCAAAGCCCTCAGTTCCTAAGTGGGAGGCGGTTGTGTTCCCGAGTCCTCTGCTGTCCCTGCATTGCCGCTCCTTTGCCCGATGGTCTCTCTGTCAGTTACTTCTCTTGTTGCTTTGAAAATGCCTAACGAAAGCAACTTAAGGAAGGGCATATTATGGTTCACAGTTCAAGGGTACAGTCCATCATGGGCTGTGGGGGAGTCACGGAGGCAGGATCTGGAGGCTGCTGGTCACATGGCATCCACCGTCAGGAAGCAAAGAGAGATGGATGCTGGCATTCAGCTCACGTTCTCCTTTTTATTCAGTCCAGGACGCCAGCCCATAGGCTAGTCCCACCCACATCTAGAGTAGGCCTTCCCACCTCAATCAACCTAATCTAGGCAACCCTTCATGAACAAGCCCAGGAGTTTATTTCCGTGGTGATTAGAAAACCAACCAAGCTGACCATGATGATTTATTACCACAGCTTCCATGTACCCTCCCAGAGCTCACCCTAAAGTTTTTCCCATTTCAACTGCCCCAGACCCTCAATAGATAACAGTCCATAGTTGTCAATTACTAGGTAGAACTTAGTTAACATGACGCAGAAGAATTTGTTAGATGATGAGAGAGAGGTTCATGAGGTCAACAAGCAGGGGAGTCAAGCAGGGACCTGGAAAAGTGGGCTAGACAACACAGTTATTAGGAGTATCTTTTTGGCATGCTCAGCCCATACAGACACCTCCACATCACAGCTTCCTTCACAGTTACTCAGGACCAATGGGCTCAGCTTACTTAGCTGGGGATAGGAAACAGGATGTATTTCTTTCTAACTGTAGAGAAGGTAACATAGATCTGACCCCCTTCTTTCTTGGAATTTCCCCAAGCCAATATATTATCCTGGACAGCCAAAATTGAAATATCTCAACAGTAACCCCAAACACAAGGCCGCTTCTCCACAAGCAAAACTTCTGCTGGAGAGACATCACGGGCCAGGGAGTCACGCTGCATCAAGCAGCCGAAATCCAAACACAAAAATCTGCTGCTGGACACTGTCCTTCAGGATTTGGGAGGGGTGGTGAAGTGGATGGTCCTCTTGGGGCAGTAAGGACAAGCTCAGTGCAAAGGAAGAGCAGTGACTATCCTTGACCTTCCCACACTCCAGAACCTTTCTTCTGTCTCACACGCTGTTCCAAAGCACAGCCTTCTCTTAAGTGGGACAGAAAACCCGTAAGAGGGAAATGAGGGGGTACCAATCAAAACAAGTTAACTTTGATCATCAACTTGATGAGATTTAGACTCCACATAGAAGAAATATCTCTAAATTTGTCTGTAAGAGAGGATCTAGATTAGGTTAACTGAGGTGGGAAAACTCACCCTAAGTGTCTCACCGTCCTTGGGCTGGGGGGCCCTGAATAGATGAAAAGGAAAACCAAGAACAAGCATTCATCACTCTGCCTCCTGGCTACAGCATGCCCCGCTGCCCCCTTCTCTTGACTCCATGGCTTCCCCACTGTGATTGACTGTAGCTCCTGGAACCATGAGCCAAAACAAACCTATCTTCCTTTAAGCTGCTTTTGTCACATACTTTGACACAGCAAGACACGACACTCACATAGACCACAAGGATAAATACGTGAAGGAAGGCAGAGTTGGACTATTTCTGAACTTCACATGGACTACAGGGACTCCACGAGATGCTTTATGGCTGTCCAAAACTGACAAACGCATTCCACAAGTGTTCAATAAGTTGCTGCTGCTAGATTGAGGGAAACACTTCTTCCAGACCTCTGGGGCTGGCATCCATATGGGCACCTTCCTCTTCTTACCTGATCCCTTCAGGATCTTTGTCTAAGCTCTGTGTATACACCTTTTCATTCTTGATCAATGAATAATACCCAGCAGGGACATACTGCCCTCCTGGCAGTAAAAGAAAGCACCGCAGAAACACAATGTCGGTGTAGCAACACGCAGAAGGGGCATCCCTCTGTGCTGCTCACATCACGGGGGCCGAAGCAATAGAGACGGCAGCAGACTGAACTGTGTCTATAGATGTCTGTCCACCTGGGGACAGCAATGGCAACTTTTACTTTTTGCAGAAGTAATCAAGTCAAGGATCTTGAGGTGTGATCATCCTTTGCTTGCCATGAGTCATAAATACAGCAGCAAGTGCCAGCACACAGGAGGAGGAGCAAAGATTCACAGGGAGAAGTCGAGTGATGAAGACGGAGACAGGAGAGGCATTACACAGCTATGAGCCAAGCAAAGTCACCGCTTGTCATCACCTTCAGAAGCCAAAGCATCCAGAAGGAACCAGCCCGCCCACCCCTAACTCCAGACTGTCAGAGAACGCATTTCGGTGTTCTGTTGTCACAGTTGGTCATGTGTTAGGCAGCCTTGGGAACAAAACACAGGAGCAGAGCCCTCATGGACAAGGAATCACATAAACCACTCAGAGCCCTTCCAAGTGGTAGGTAGGCTCTGGATTCCACATCAAGGACCTCAGCCCCAAACTTATGACATCACCTGCCCATCGAAATGTTCTCTCAAATGCAGGGTCCTGGGTATGTCCTCTGGGAACTGCTCTGCCCACATAAGTAAGAGCTTCCAATGGCTCATCAGCTTACCACTCTTACCACCAACCAGCTGGCCGTGGCTTGACCCCTGAGAAAAACAGTCAGAAACCATGATTTTGACCTGACCACTAAGGAACAGCCTGGGAATGTGGTCCTGAACAGTCTGAGCTGGTGACCATGGGTCCGGACACAGAGGAACAGCCTGAGCTGGTGACCATGGGTCCAGACACAGAGGAACAGCCTGAGCTGGTGACCATGGGTCCGGACACAGAGAAACAGCCTGAGCTGGTGACCATGGGTCCGGACACAGAGGAACAGCCTGAGCTGGTGACCTTGGCTCCGGACACAGAGAAACAGCCTGAGCTGGTGACCATGGGTCCAGATACTGAGGAACAGTCTGAGCTGGTGACCATGGGTCTGGACACAGAGGAACAGCCTGAACTGGTGACCATGGGTCCGGACACTGAGGAACAGTCTGAGCTGGTAACCGTGGGTCTGGACACAGAGGAACAGCCTGAACTGGTGACCATGGGTCCGGACACTGAAGAACAGCCTGAGATGGTCACCCTGGTTTGGACACTGAAGAGAAGATTAAGATCACAACCTCAGCCTTGACCACCAATGAGTAATCTTGAAGCCATGACCTGACTTGACCACTGAGTACCAGCCTGGAATTGTAACCTTGGCTTAGACACTGAGGAACAGGCTAAGACCATAAACCTGGCTTGACCCCTGAGAAGCAGCTAGAGGTCACCGACCAGAAGATCCTCAGCTTGTGTCTAGAAGGACACATTTATGACCATCATGCAAAGCTGCCCACTGCCAGGCACACTCTGTACAACCTGGACGATGGGCATTTTTGCCAGCCAGAGTAAGAAGACAGCATAGCACAGAGTTGTAGACAGCCTTGCTCTCCGCCCTCAAGTACTGACACTACAACGACTGTGCTTTTTCTTTTAAACTGTTCTCTGAGTGGCCTTGGGAGGGCTGGAGCCAAATTAATTTAGTTCTTTGTCACAGATTGGAATTGATGTGTCATTATGGAAGAACCATGCCTAGTGAAGAAATGCTTTGTTTGGCTAAAACAACTGTGATCTGTAATATTGCTTTTTTCTTCAAAAAAGCCTCCTCTTTCCTTGCCCCAGCTCCAGCAGGTGAGCCTAGCATGTTGACGGGGGAGAAGAGTTGTATTACATAACCTACTGAGTGTTTATAACAGGCCAGTACTTGGCCTGGAAGTGTGGCTCAGGGGTAGAGCTCGTGCCTAGCATGTACAGTGCCTTGGGGTCTGTTCCCAGTACTTCAAAACAAAAGAAGGAGGAGGAAGAGGAGGGAGATGAGGAGGAAGAAGAGGGGAAGGAGAAGGACGAGGAGGACGAGGAGGAGGAGGAATTTAGGTCTAGAATTGAGGTGCAAGTTGGAACCACAGAAAACAGACCCAACCTATTCCAACTTTCTCCTGGGAAACTGCATTGCCACATGGCTCCCTGGGATCCAGAAAAAACTAAGGCATGAGTACATGTACCTATACTCATGTGTTCTAGCCTTGACTAATTCCATGCCCACGTCTCCCTTCCTGGTTCCAGCAATATCTCTGACACATCCATTAATGACTATTTGGTCCCTTCACTCTGTTGGCATTAGTACATCTTGAAATGTCAGCATAGGATTGATTTCCTCTGCACTGTCTCCTTGATGCACAGAGTGAGGCTGCCCGTGCTCCCTCTGCTCCATGCACAGTCCTGCTCTCCCAGCATCGCTCTACCCAGCATGCACAGCACTCTGCCAGGGCCAGCGTGCCAGCTGATTAATTCAACTGTGTCATGAGCACCTCTGCTGCACCCTTAGCTGAGTGATGAGCCCCTCGCAGAGTTCTCAAATGAGGGCATGTGTGGAGATCCAAGCTTTGACTGTCATTCCTCAGAAACCATTCACCTCTTATCTTTTGGTGACAAGGGTCTCTCACTGACCTGGAACTCATTTAGTCTGCTAGGCTGGGAAGTTAGCAAGCCCCCGGGATCTGCCCCCTCTTCCTCTCTAGCACTGAAATTGTAAGCACACCATCATGCCTAGAATTTTTTACATGGATTCTCGGGATTGAACTCAGGCCCTTCAGTAGGTGAATGACTAATTTGTTTATGATTCATGAGTACCGCGGAATCCTTATGTGATGAACTAAAATGAACTTTGGATGCATGAAACAACCCAGATACATCTCTAGGAAACTATGCTGAGTGAGGAAGGGCAGTTCCCAAAGTGTGTATGCTGCATGAATCTGCATATGGGGTGTCTTACAATGAGAAAATTATAAAGTAACTGAGAGATCCACGGTCATAGGGTAGGGAAGGCCCAGGGAGCAAGGGGTGATGGGATTAGGTCTGGCATAATAAAATGGGTCTTTGGTGAGGGACTTCTGAGACACCACCCTTAGCTGAGGGGCTAGTGGCAGTTATGGTTGCTGAGGGAGGGAGTCACTTTTCTTTGGGAATGTGACTGTTAATAGGCTTCCCATGCCTCAGGATGGCAACACTCATGTGTATATGGTCATCACTAATTGTACTCAAGGGGTTCTTCATCACCATCATCATCATCACCATCATCATCGTCGTCGACATGAAGGACATGAAGTTGGTAGGGAGAAATTCATGGAGAAGTTGGAGGGAGGTAGTGGGAGGTGGGCATGATCAAATTACATTGTATACATTCTCAAAGAATAAAAAATATTATTATTTTAAAAGGGGATCTTTGGGGTTATAGAATTGCTCTAGATTTTCATCATAGTGGTAAATGCACAGACCCATGCATGTTACAAAATTGTACACACCGAACAATTCTCTCATTGCAAAACACTTGTACATACATGAAAACGAGTAAAATCGATGCAGAAACCTGAACAGGTATGCACACTGCATGGAAGTTGGAGACCAGCTGGCACATTCTGTGATCCTTTCACAGGATTACAGGAAACTGGGAAAAGTGGGTGTGGGTTTCTCTGTATTATATGTGGATCTGTGATGACGGCAACATGAGAACTTCAATTTGAAAGAAAACAAAACTACTCCATCTCTGACATTTCTAAAGGACTAGTGCTTACTGGTGAAATCTTAACAGCTAAAAAGAGTTCTCTACCCCAACTTCCCAAAGTCTTTGAAGACAGTTTGAACAGAAAGTGGCTCCCCGCTGAAATGAACCATGTCCCATTAAAGGGGCATTTCCTTCCTAGGAGTCCCAGAGATCAGTGAAAAACGAATACAAAATAACAATTAGTTTCTGCTTTTGGGCTGGTATGTTATTTATCGCTACCGGAGATCACACACACACACACACACACACACACACACACACACATACACACACACACACATGTGGAAATGAAAAACTAAAAGGTTTCCCCTTCCAAAAGCAACACAAAACACAAAGCATTCATCAAGATCTGCTTTATGCAAAACCTTCTAAGGGGCACAATAGATTTGAGCAAAATATAGATTAAAAGCTGGCTTTGAACTGTGTGCTGGGGCTTCAGTTGGATTTCTTTATGATTTAGGATATGCTAGGTCATTCATAAATCATCACAAGAACATCTTCAGTTGATATAGGGAAGCCAGTACCACCCAGTCTGCTCCATGAGGCCCAAGAAAAGCATTTCCTAAAGCCTGGGGTCTTGAGGAGCAGCCACAGGACGTAGAGTGTGTGTGTACAGGCAGTGAAAATTTATCCAGACTTCTGACCTCCAGACCTTCTGGAAATCAGCACAGGTTGAAATAATTCAGAATCAAGTGACTATAGAACGTCACTTTAATCTCGTGAGCCTTTGCTTTCTTGGGACAGGGCATCGGGTGTTACTAGGCATGGTAGTTCTTTGCCTGGAGTTGGTAAAGTTTACAGAGAGACAACTCAAACAGTGGACACGGGAATGGTTTCCCCAGATGAAGCCTCATGAGCGGCGAGCCCTCAATTCATGGTCAGCACTCCCTGGACACATTTCTCAGATGTATTTTTAAAACTATTTTATTTATTATTTTTATTTTAGTTCATGTGTATGAGTATATTGCCTGCATGTATGTAAGCATACTGTGCCATTCAGTGCCCTTGGAGGTCAGAAGAGGGCGCTGGATCCCCCGGAACTGGAGTTACAGACGGCTGTTAGTTGCCATGTGGGTGCTGGAAACTGATCCCGGGTCCTCTGCGAGAGCAGCCAGGGTTCCTAACTACTGAGCATCTCTCAAGCCCCTTCCCAGATGTATTTTAGTAGCAAATTATGTGTCTTTCTCAGCCACAGAGCCAGTGACTCCCCGGGTACCAGTCATGTCTGTCTGGTGGCCCAGGATTCTCCCAGGACCATGACTTCGCAGACATGTTGAGTGTTGTGTATGATTATGTGGGGAGTGTATATGTATATGGATGTGTGGATGTACATGTGTGTGGTATATGAGTGTGTGTATGTGTGTGAGGGTATGTGTATGTGTATGCATGTGTGTGTATGTGTATATATGTGAAAATGTGGATGTGTGTTGTGTATGTGTGTGCATGTGTGTATGTGTGCATGTATGACTGTGTAAGTGGTATAACTATGTATGTGTATGTGTGAGTATGTGCATGTGTGTGTATACATGTGTGTATGTACATGAGTATGTGCGTATGTGTATATGTGCGCATATATGTGTAAGTGTGTGTGCATCTGTTTGACTATTTCTATGTATGGTGTATATGTGTGTGTATGTGTACATGTTGTCTGTGTTTGTGTGTACATGTGTGTGCATGTGTGTTAGTGTTTGTATGTATATATCTACATCTGTGTGTGCACGTTAGTATTTATGTGCATATGTGTGTGCATGTGTACATATGTGTGCATGCTTGTTAGTGTTTGTGTGCATGTGTGAATGCG
>NW_008360325.1:6956431-6967468 GCF_000622305.1 Nannospalax galili
TACTAAAGTTCAAGAGTGTTGGGGACAGGTGTGCACTACCACACCTGGTTTCCAAAATCTTTTTTAATATTTTACTTATTATTTTTATGTTATGCATATAAGTGTATTGTCTGCATGTGTGTAAGTGCACCCATGTCAGGCAATGCCTGAGGAGGTCGAAAGAGGGCGCTGGATCCCCCGGAACTGGAGTTACAGATGGTTGTTAGTTGCCATGTGGGTGCTGGGAGCTGATCCCGGGTCTTCTGCAAGAGCAGCCAGGGTTCCTAACTACTGAGCATCTCTCAAGCCCCTTCCCAGATGTATTTTAGTAGCAAATTATGTGTCTTTCTCAGCCACAGAGCCAGTGACTCCCCGGGTACCAGTCATGTCTGTCTGGTGGCCCAGGATTCTCCCAGGACCATGACTTCGCAGACATGTTGAGTGTTGTGTATGATTATGTGGGGAGTGTATATGTATATGGATGTGTGGATGTACATGTGTGTGGTATATGAGTGTGTGTATGTGTGTGAGGGTATGTGTATGTGTATGCATGTGTGTGTATGTGTATATATGTGAAAATGTGGATGTGTGTTGTGTATGTGTGTGCATGTGTGTATGTGTGCATGTATGACTGTGTAAGTGGTATAACTATGTATGTGTATGTGTGAGTATGTGCATGTGTGTGTATACATGTGTGTATGTACATGAGTATGTGCGTATGTGTATATGTGCGCATATATGTGTAAGTGTGTGTGCATCTGTTTGACTATTTCTATGTATGGTGTATATGTGTGTGTATGTGTACATGTTGTCTGTGTTTGTGTGTACATGTGTGTGCATGTGTGTTAGTGTTTGTATGTATATATCTACATCTGTGTGTGCACGTTAGTATTTATGTGCATATGTGTGTGCATGTGTACATATGTGTGCATGCTTGTTAGTGTTTGCGTGCATGTGTGAATGCGTTAGTGTTTGTGTGTAGATGTGTATGTATGTATGCATGCAAGTATGAATAGGTGTGTATAGGGAAGCATGTGTGCGTTTCTAAGCATGTATGCACGGATGAGTTCCAATGATAATGCCCTTCCAACCTCTCCAATGAGGTGAAAATTTAGAAAATTGGTGACAATAAACTTAGCCAATGACTTTGACCTCATTTAATTGAATCTACTGATGCCTCAGAGACAGACAGCCAAGCAGGCCCAACAGCACAGAGATCTGATGGCCAGCTCAAGGCAGCCTGCCTTTCTGCCAGGCTTTTACAGTGGGGAAAGGAATGGAGGAAGCCTAGCCAAAGAAAAATAAAGTGTGTACCCCAGGGGGCCAGGCACTGGGGTTGCACTGGTAGGAAACAAGCCATACCATGTCAACAAACAGGAGATGAATGGGGCCTGTCAGGACGCTGGAACTTGGGTAGTGCAGCTTTCCAGGTATGTGACTGGCAGCAGAGAATAATTCACGTGCATTGTTGGTGAGCTCCGCTCCACACAGCAGGTCTGAACTGGCACAGTGGGACCCGGATAGGCCAGCGTCTCTTGAAGTCTGTCCATCAGGTCTCGCTGAGCCCTGGGAAAGGGACCTGCTCCTTATGAAAGTTGGGGTCCACGTCAAATTCCTGGCTTAGAATCTTAAACCGGGATGGTATCTGGAGGAGGGGCCTTTAGGGGTGGGGACTAAGAGCCTGTGTGTTTGGGAATAGTGACCTTATAAAAGAGGACACTGCTGGAGGACTGGAGGCATGGCTCAGGCAGTAAAGCTCTTGCCTTGGAAGCTTGAAGACTTGAGCTCAATCTCCAGAACCTAGGTAAAAAGCCGAGTGGGGAGGCACAAGCCTGTCATCCCAGCACTGCAGGCAGAGACAGGAGGATCCCTGGAGCTTGCTGGCCAGCCAACGTCTCCTAATGGGCTAGCTGAGGCTCAGTGAGAGACCCCATTTCTGAGAAGTCGTGGTCATCCCTGAGGATGATTACCCGAGGTTATCATCTGTTCTTTACACACATGGGCACATTCATGTATGAATATCCTCCCTCACACATGCATACCCACATACAAACACACATTGGCACACGCGTACATATGGGCCACACATGCACACAAACATGCATACACACAAACACATGCAAACATATGCACACAGCACATTCACATGTATGCGCAGGACAGGCACCAACAAACAAGCATGCACACACACACACATCTTCTAAGACTTTCCAAAACAGCGCCACCAATTGGGGACAAAGTGTCAAATACTTGGAGCCTATGGGGGACATTTGCATTCAAACCACCACACCTGGAACTGGAGTCGCAGATAACTGTTAGCGGCCATGTAGGTTCTGGGAACCGAACTCAGGTCCTCTGCTAGAGCATCGAGTGCTCTTAACTACTGAACCATCTCTCCAGTCCCTGCATCTTGTTCTTGAAGGATCTCAACAGAGGCTGAAGAAAAGTGCATTCATCTTTTCCAAGGACGGACCTTCCATGATGCAGTATCTTTTTTTCAATTCTGTCCCTTAAAGGTAAAGTCCAACATGTCTCAGCATCACTAGGGGGAAACAAGCTTCTGGCCCATGAGCCTTGGGAGACACACCGAAAACATACCCAAACCAAACCATGGTATGTGTGACAGAAGAGATTCAGTTTTTTCACTACTAAGTGGATTGGAGCAAGGACGACTCCCTGACCCACAGACCTGGGAAATGGGTGCATGTGTGCGTGCATTGAACATCTTTCATTTTGTTAAGTCACAACTTGGGGGCTGTTTGTTACAGCATCCATCATGCATTCACCTGACTGGAGCAGTTTGATACCTAAGATAGGCACAGAAAATGTGTCATTTGCCGTTATACTATGCACCAATTTCACTACAAGACAGAATTCACAGTCGGTCAAGGAAGACTGGGAAGTTAGGCACACGTTGCACCCTATGAAATTCTGAGTCTTGCAGGGTGTCCTCATGCTTACATAGCACTTGTTTTAAAAGATATTGGAATATTTGGGGGGGGGTGTCCTGGTGTATGAGGTACCCTGCCCCAAATGAGGGCTGACCTACTCAGCAGACACTCAACGAGTCTCTACAATGACAAGGCATCCCATCGCATTGGGAGATGGGAACTAATGTCATTAAATTTAAACTCTGCCCGTGTCTTAAAATAGTAAGACATATTCACCTGTGTATGAAGCAGTTCTACACAGACACAGAGCTCTGAAAGAAAGATATCACACGGTTCAAAGTGCAGCATGTAACCAAGAAATCTGTCCTAGATTTGGAGTGAGAGACATTCCTAGAAGTGACATCTGAACCAAGATTTGGAAAATTAGTATAATTCACATAGCCCAAGGGAGGCAGGAGGACAGTACTCTGTGCAGGAGCCCAGCATGCATGAAAGCCAGAGAGTGACGTAGTGTGAAAGGCTAGGGGGATCCCATGCGGCTGCCATGCACCATTTGAGAAGAGGGCGTGGTGAGGTAGGAGAGGAGGACGTGACCACGCCACATGAGACTCCACTTCCACATTCACAAAATATGGGAAGCTGCCTCAGAGGACCTGGAATGTGTTGGAAGATGCAGTATTGTGACATGTCCAAATTTCACTTGTGCAGTATTGTTCTGATGAATAGACCATGGCGATGGGATACAGAGATCAAAATCAATCCACAATTCTGGGAATCTGCTTCCTAACAGATTGTAGATACATCAAGAAACAGCCAGAAATCCCTTAAGCAGCCCCAGAATGGTTGAGGACTTATAGAGGGAAAAATGAAATTTGATTCTGGTGCCATAACTAAATGCCATACTATGAGAGGTGCGTGGGCGACAGAACTCCATCCCAGACAGTTCCGGAGGCTGGGAAGCCCAGGTTCAAGACAGCAGCACATCTGGTGTCTGACGAGGGTCATAGACAGCTGTCTTTGTGCTGTATCCTTATGTGATTGAAGGGACCAGGGAGCTCTCCGAGGCCTCTTTTGTGAGGGTGCTAATCACACTTCTGTGGGCCCCACATCATGACCAATCACCTCCCAAAACCCCATCTCCACCACCAAATGGTTTTATGTTGGGGTTCAAGACAGCATAAGGATTTGGAGGTCATGCAAAACTTTCCGTCTATAGCAGCTCTTCACCCGATTCCTTACATAAAAAACATTAGAGAGGAATTTAAAGCTGTAAATTCCACTAGCCAGGCTAGCCAGATGGTGGAGCTGTCCATCTTCCTGGATTCCTGAATGACAGGTGGAGTACATAGCGCCCCCTACTGGACACACCTTAAATGGCCATTAGGATGAGAAACTTGTATTTGCATCTTTGCATGTTCAGGGTCTATCTTGTGTTAGTAACAACCATGTTGGTAGTGATGGAGAACTGAGACTCTCATGGTGCCCTGGTTAGTTATTGTCAACTTGACGCAACCTACAGTCACCTAGGAAGAAGGAATGAATCTCAATTGAAAAATTCCCTAGATCAAATTACCTGCAGGCATGAGAGGGGGCATTGTCTCGATTGCTAATTGATGCAGAAAGCCCAGCCCACTGTGGGGACACCGTCCTCAGGGACGTGGGCCTGAGCTGTACAAGAAAGCTGGCTGAGCCTGTGGGAGATCGTGCAACAAGCAGGCTTCCTTCATGATTTCTGCTTGAACTCCTGTTGGAGCTCCTGCCCCGACTTCCCTTAGTGATGGACTGTGACCTAAAATCATTGGCCACATAAGACCCTTTCCTCCCCTAAGCTGCTTTTGGTCAGAGTGTTTTATCACAGCGATAGAAAAGCAAATTAAAAACTCATGGAGTCAAAGGTATGTGTACCTTCGGACCAGGGACTTCTATCCATATACCTCTGGAATAACACTCTCCTATGTACGAGGGATGCCTCAGATTCAGACATGGGAAGCAATCCCTCAACAAGAGAACATGTAAAGACGCCATGATAAATACAATGGGGGAAACCATGGTTATACATATGTGTGCTATTTTGGCATGTGCATATGTCATATGCATGCACTCTGTGTATGAGCTGTGTTCTTCAAAATACAGCTGTGTTTGGAGCTTCATCCATGGTAGGGGGAACAGCTGCACTGTAATTAACTTCATTGCTATATAATGTTCCATTGAATGTGCCTGTGTCTGTATGTTTGTGTATGCAGGTTTGAATTTCCAGATAACTTGGAAAAATATGTGACTCTCAGAAGAACGCGTGCAGAAAAAAATGCCTTTATGTAAATTTCAAAACTACACAGAACTTGAACTCCATGTGGTTCAGGGAAGACAGAGGGAGGAGAAGCACATCCATTGTAGTTTTTACCTCTGGGGAGAAGCATCGAGTCGAGGTGGTAGAGACACACGCAGGGCTCCAGCAGTATTAGTGATACCTCAGTGCTTAACCTCAGACTGGTAACTAATTGGTGTTGTTTTTAATCCTTACTGTTGCATGAAAATTTCCAGGTAATAATGCAGTTAGAAACAAAAGCAGAGAGAGTAAACTGCGCACGTGTTCTTATACCCAAGATTGGAGAGGGGGCAGGGGACACCAAGGCCTGTTCAAGCTAGGAGCTATGGTTCCAGAAAAGGGAAGTGGCAGGGGGTGGGGGGAGCACCTAAGAGCAAATGTGACAGGCACTGCCCACACAGAAGACAAGGGGGCAGAGGGGAAGGATGTTAGTCACCTCTCCGAAGTGTCCAGCCTACACAGGTGAATGGACATCAGTGTGACTTGGCACCCTCAACCTCATCTGGAGGGGACACAGTGGAGGGAGCTGTGAGGATGAGTGGACAGCCAGGTGGAAAAGCAGGAGCCCTTTGTTGATGCTCATTCATCATCTCCCTCAGTGAAGGCAGCGAAGGGCGGGTCATCTGAGGACTGTTTTCGGCTTGTTTTTAAAGAAAAGGATGGGGGTGGGGGCTGGAGAGACAGTTTAGTCAGTGGCAGGAGCATTGACTGCTCTTCAGAAGATCAGGGTTTGAATCCTAGCACCCACGTGGTGGCTAACAACTGTTCATAACTCCAATTCCAAGGGATCCAACACCCTCTTTTGACCCCTCTGGACACTGCATGACATGGGTGCACTTATGTACAGGCAAGCAATACACTCACACACATAAAATAAAATGATAATAAAATATTTTAAAATAAATAAATAATATTTAAAAGGATGGGGTGGCAGTGGTCTGGGAGCAGAAGTGTACCTTCCCCCGTGGCACTTGAGACTGAAGAGAACAGCAATCAGAGGCTGCAGAGGTGAAGGCTGAGGGCGGTGAGGAGGGAGAAACAGACTCAGAAGCCAGTGGCTGACACATGGAGGCAAAGGAAGAACAGAGAGATGAGGCTGGGTGGGAGGGAATCTTGCAAAGGGACAGCTCTGGAGAACAGCAGGAACCTGGGCAGGAAGCAGGGAAGTGCAGCAAAGCTGGGGCACCGTCAAGACAACAGAGACCAGCTCCTGTGTGAAGACACGGTTGGGAGCAGTGCCCAGCAAAGCTAAGAACGAAAGTGGATGTAGGCTCTAGAGTATGGAGTGGGACAGGGAAGGAGAGGCTGATGGCCACACAGCTGGTCATGTGGGCTGGGGAGAACACTAGAGGTGACCGTTACAGTGTCTGCCTGGCTAGACTAGATTAGAGCCGGCCAATAGCGTGCATCTGTGCTCTGCGTGCTGGAGGGAGATTGCTGTGAAGAGCAGAGATGGGGTGTCTCCCCAAGGCTGGGAGCTCTTCATAGACAGGGCCTAGGGATGAAAGAATGTTGAAGCCCTCCCTTTTCTGCTCACAGAGTTTGTCTTCCTACAGCGTGTTAATTCAGCTAAGTTCTCACCCTCTCATTTTACAACTGAGGAAACAGAAGCCCAGGGCCACCCAACTCAAAGGAAACACAGACAGGGGTCTGCCTGACCCCACCCTCCACCACTCAGCCTCACAGAAAGTTTCTAAATAGCAAAATAGTTCAGCTGAGCAAATCAGGCCAGCACACTGACTGCTCTGTCTGGGAGCAGGCAGGAGGCATCTGGAATTCTATTTCGGAGCACCATCCCAGAATACCCTTCTGTCATCCACTGCCACCTTCCCAACGCTGGAGACACTGACATTTATATTTTTAAACCCTTTTTTCCGTCAAAATTAATCCTATCATTCTCAGGTGCAGGATCCTACCCAGTTGGAGCACCTGCAACACACTGTAAACAAAAAATTCCCGCTATTACATAAGACATTAAAATTGGAACAAAAAAACCCTTGAATTTAAACCAGTTCAGTTCCATCCCTAATAGCAAAGGCTGAACAATGCAGAAACCCTTTCTCTATTCAGATTCTTCCAAGAACAAAGGAAATGGTCCCCAAATAAAGCAATAACCTAATACCATATTAATAATAACCTTGCATTTGTGTAACCTCTTTAACTCTACAAAGCATTTCACATCTGCCATCTTGTAGGGAGGTGACTTCAGGCACAATTGTAGTTATTAAACAAAACCAAGAGTTTATTATAAGGTTATATTTGAACAACCACCAATCTGCCTTGCACACTGTCGCTGGAGTTAAACTCGTTCCCAAGCAGGTCTTTTGAGATCACTTCTGGGTCGCGAAGCAATTGAATCCTCTCTATTAAGGAAAGTCAAAAGGCCATAATAAGCTTGGAACATGTTGCAATCTGGCCTCTGTCTTCTCAGTCTCTCCTTAAGTCTTGCCAAGAAGTTATGAAATCTCATATGGCTGGAGAATAGCACTGAAGCTGTCCATGCACAGCCTGGCTCAGATGTATCCCCAGTTGATCAATAGGAAATAAAATAAACACAAATTGCAGATTCTTATCAGAAAGTGAGTATCCTAGAGTCTCGCTTTTCGAAGACAAACTTGCTATCTTAGTCAAGGAGGCAATTCTAGCTTCTGTGAGTCGGTTCTGGCATAAGTCACAGCAAACAGCATATTGAAGAACCAACTGGTCAACCAGTGGGGGGGAACAGAGACCTGTTGGAGAAAGAAATGCTCCTCCCTGGATGCTCCTGATCACACTGGATGACTTCAGTACTGAGATCTCACCACTACAACTGCAGTCAGCTCAAGAACACCCAGAGGCCCCACCCAGCCACCCTGAAGTCTGCTTGCACTGCAGAGTCAGCCTTTGTACAAGCCTCTGCCCATTTTCACTGGGAAGGAAGTATCCATAAAGGCAGATTCAACCAGATGCCAGCAGTCCCAACACACCCTAATAGTGTTGTAGGCAGAGGGGTCTGCATTCACTTAGGAGGTAGGTGAGGAGGTGGAAGATGATTTAGTAAGTAAAGTACTTGTCACACGAGTATCAGAACCAGAGTTCAGATTCCCAGCACCTACATAAAAAGCTGGGTACAGCAGCACACACCTGTAATGCCAGTGCTGGGGAGGTGGTAACAGGAAGATCCCTGGGGCCTGCTGGACTTTCAGTCTAACCCAAACAGTGAGTTCCGGGTTCAGTGAGAATCTCAAAAAAATAAGAGAGCAGTAATAGATGAAGGCACTCAATATTGACCTCTGGCCTCCACACATACCTGCACACATGCATGTATACACACATGAAAGAACTGGTTAATGTTGGTCGAGTCTTCTACATTGCTGACCGTCGATATCCCCAGCAAAACAGGACAGTCATTACACCTTCCTACCATTTATGATAAGGATTCTGTGAAGGAGGAAAGGCCTGGCCGTCAGGATTCATTAATTCATCTCTATTGGGTCATTTCTTGACTCCTGCCCAGCTTGTTCACGCTCTCTCCCTATGGAAGCCTGACTCTTGGTCCTCATTGGAGCAGCTTGATCAAGATGGACATGCCAGCTGGCTGCGAGGAAAGACTTCCAGAAATCTGCCCTCCACCTGCTTCTTTGAAACGTGATTGAGCCCCAGGCACTTCAAGAAGACTCGGCAGGCCTCTGCATTCCAGAAGTCTCTTCCATCTCTCTTGCCTGGCCATCTTTGTTCCAGCCCCACGTTAAGAGGTCTTTGGGCCATGTTCCAGCAGTGCTATCTATATGGTCACGATGGGCCAGCAGTGCTACTGAGCAGCTGAAATGTGGCTGCCCCAAAATGGCACATGGTAGTGTCTCTTGACACCCCACTGGACTGCGTTGAAGTAGAGGAAGCCACAGTGGTCCGGCTGTGCCCCTTGTATGCCCCACATCTAGGGTCACTATCACAAATGAACATCAAATTGATCACTTACAACAACAACACATTCTTTCAGGTTTCTGGAGCCTAGAAGTTCATAATGGTAATGTGAGAGGGCTGCCTACCCTCTGTGGACCCTTGGAGACATCTGCTCCCTGCATCTTCCACCTTCCCAGGCTTGTGGCTGAATAGCTACCACCTCTGGCTCTGGCTTTTCTTGAGCATACCCTCTCGTGCCAGTGTTCTCCTCTGTGTGCCTTACAAGGGTCCTTGTCATTGGATTGGGCTAGGCATGCATCATCTAACAGGAGTGTCCAACTTTTTGGCTTTTCAGAGACACATTGGACAAAGAATTATCTTGGACCACACACTATGACCTCATCTCATTGTAAGAGTCGGGATTGGTGCATGAACATAGGAAAACAGAGTCTTTCGGGCCTCTGTGAACTTACTCGTGAACTTGCAACAATGGTGACAGCATGCACAAGACCCATGCTGACTCAGACAAAAATCCAGCATAGAACCGGGGAAATGGGCAGCAGGTTCCAACCCTAGCCTAGGAACTATTGGCAACTGATTACTATGGGGTGAGGGAGAGTTGATCTTCTTTAAGAGAGTGACTCTTGATATGCTGACTAGATTCCAGTAGATGAACTTGCACCAAGAGATATCTAGGTACAAATGCTTGACCAGATAGGACTTAAGATATATGATAAAATACCTGAAATCTGGTGTGTGTGTGGGGGGGGTATGTGAGATGGGGAGGGAGTCTAACTTTGATTAAGATCTATTATATATAAAATACATAAAATCTCAATTAAAATGGGGGAAAATTCTTAACTTAAAATTGCATCTGCTAAGACCCCTTTTCCAGGTGAAGTAATACTCTCCGGTTGGGGCAGGGGTCTACCATTGACCTACTCTGTTCCTTCTGTGTTGGTGATAAACCTGAGGTCTAACAGGCTGAACCAAGTGATCTGGAAGGCAGGCACCCACCCTTCCTTAGTGCCTCACTGATACAGGTGAGAGAAAGCCGCTGCTGATGGACAGCTAGCCAGATATGCCTGAAACACCACATCCTCAGGACCAGGAGGGTCCACTTGGATTTCTGATCTACTTTTGGTGCCTTTCACTGAAATATTTTCATCCACCAATTCTTTCCTATTTTCTAAGACTAGGCCAAGCCTGTAGGATAAACTGGACACTGTTCTTTCAAAGTGGTTCATTGCTCCTAACCTCAGGAGTTAAACTTGCTCGTTTACATGTCTGTTCTTTCCATTTATCACTTTAAAAATACATAAGATGGACAAATTTAGGGAAACAGGAGGAATACAAAATGTTTTTGATTGTTTTAGATAATTGCCAAGGCAAAAATAGATGCAATCTAACAGTAGACGTTGTCTCCTATTGTCTAAAATCATGCATGACATGCATGTCTACTGGCTGCCTGTGGGGCCACAGCCTTGGCAAATAGCTTTCTTTTTACTTCGAAGTATCTTTCCTCTGCTCCTCAAAGGATAGAGGTTTTAAATATTAAATATTAAAAAGAAGATAAAAATATATTCTTTTTAAAAATTTTATTTATTAATTTTATTTTATGTGTATGTCTTTTGCCTGCATGTATATAAGTGCACCTGTGTCCTACAATGCCCACATAGACCAGACGAGAACGTCGGATCCCCTGGAACTAGAGTTACAGATGGTAGTTAGTCATCATGTAGGTGTTGGGATTCGAACCCAAGTCCTCTGGATGAACAGCAAGTATTCTTAACTGCTGAGCCTTCTCTCTAGCCCAGAATATCTCCTTTAATCTCCTTCTGGCCTCAGCTTACACATATGCTCTGAAATGCTAGCCACAGGCCCTAACTACGATACATGAAGCTAATGTCTCCCCGCCTTTCTTCGTGTGTGTGTGTGTGTGTGTGTGTGTGTGTGTGT
>NW_008360325.1:6968487-6970685 GCF_000622305.1 Nannospalax galili
AAATAAATAAATAAAGAGGGGCTGGAAAGATGGCTCAGGGGTTAAGGGCAGAGGACCCAGGTTCAGTTCCCAGCACCCACATGATAGCTAATAATCATCAGTAGCTCCACTTACAGGGGATCCAATGCTGTCTTCTGACCTCCTCAAGCATTGCATGACACAGGTGCACTTACATGCATGCAGGCAATAAACTCATATACATAAAATAAAAATAATAAATAAAATACATTGAATAAATTACATAATAGGATAAAATGCTGCAAAGAAGCAGTGATGAGCATGGAGAGAGGCTAGGAGACAGAGTCCGTGTGAAAATCATCTTTATGAGGCTTATGATAGCAAGTTCTGATTCATCTCAAGGCGTGTTTTCTGGGTGCATTGTGTGCATTTAATCCCTGCAAGGCCTCAATGGACTGGATTTTTTTATCATCCTCTTATTCTAGAGAAAAGGAGAGGAAGCCTTGAAGCAGTTGAGCAACTTTCTCCCAAGGTTTCAAGTCTATAAAATAGATTGAAGGGCGGTTGAAATCTAGGCAGGCTGAGTAAAGTGCTGGTGGCTAATGTCAACTTGGCAGGATCTAGAATCATCTAGGAGACGAGTCTCCAAAGCACGCCTGTGAGGGATTCTCTAAGTTAGGTTAACCGGGGTGGGAATATTTGGGGTGACACCATGCACAAGCTGGGGTTCCGGACTGAAGGAAAAGAAGAAAGCGAGCCAGGCAGCAGCCTGCATCCTGCTGCTTCCCCAGTGCAGATGCCAAGTGCTCATCTGCCTGGCAGCCCTGCTGCCTCCCTCCCACCACAGGGGACCGTAGCCTTGAACTGCTGGCCAGAGTAAACCCTTCCTTCCTTAAGTGCTTCATCATTGCACCAAGACAAGTAACTAATATAAAAGCCGTTGGTACTGCTGGCTGCTCACAGATACAGAAGTTGCACAGGTGGACTGGATTCTCACTCTCCAGGTGGAATCAATGCTCACAGCAGAGGCAGCCAGCCATGGATCTATCCTTGGCTTACAGTGCTGGGGAGCTGGTCTCCAGGTCCTTCCTCTTTCTGGGAAGGGACATGGCCAGCTTATGCAGGTACAGGCAAAATGCTGATTGTCACATCTAGGCCAGGCTAGTTGAACAGTAGGCACACCTTGTCCACAGTCCCTCTTCACTCCTTTGGCCCTCTGTGGAGGCTTTTGTGCAAAAGGTGGTACCACTCCCTGAGCCTTCACCTTAGACCACTGTGTAGATAGGAAATAAACATTGGGGGATTAAACCATCAATTATCCCCAAATGTAATAAAAAGTGTGTTCGTGTGTTTCCTTAGAGCTAAGAACATGGGTCCCAAAGAACCACCATCAGAGTGGAATCTGTCAGAGTTCTCGTCAGACCAGATTTTATGTTCTGTGGGGTTACGTAAGGTTGAAGCCATGTTAGAAGACATCATATATATATAGGTCTCTGGATTCCAGAAAACACTCAGAACTGCCAGCCACTATTACGTTTACTCTTTGCATAGAGAGCACCCAATTTGGTTTTGGCTCCCTGTGGGTCGAAGCAACCTATCCAAGTCAGCTTTATTTATCTAATGAAACATATGAAAATACTTTCTATTACATCCAGGGTCTGTTCTATCCAAAGCAGAGGCTGGGTTCCTTTCCATTCGTGCTCGACTCTGGGATCCAATGTACCAGCATATGGCATTCAACTCCCTTTCTGGTCCTCTACCGAGCAGCACGTGGGGGGATAGGGGGAGGTTGTTTTTCAAGTCTGCAAGAATGCTGTGTGATGCCCATCGGAACTGCAGCCCGGCATCACCAAGGACATGATGTCTGTTCTCAAAGGTGAAGCAGCTGGCGTTTCAAACATGTGTTCTCAAGCCAAAAGTTAATGATTAGAGAAAAAAGAATCATCAGATTTGTCTGCAGCCTAACAGAGTTTACTTATAAATAAAGACATGTCGATAGGGTGGGCGTGTCATCTCGCCATTCGTTTATTGAATTAACAGTTGAGCAGTTACTACTGAATACTTCTCAGGTTCACTGGATAATTTATACTTCTAAATTCTTACTTTAAAATAAATATACCCTGACAAAAAGTTGCAAAGATATTGAAGAGAAGTCCGGGGTGCCATTCTGCCTGCTTTTTCCTCTTTTTTATATTTTATTTTTATTCTATACATATAAGTGTTTTACACACACACACACA
>NW_008360325.1:6970729-6983392 GCF_000622305.1 Nannospalax galili
TATATATATATATACCATGTGTGTGCAATTCCCACAAAGGCCAGAAGAGGGTGCTGGATACCCTGGGACTGAAGTTATGGGACAGTTGTTAGCAGTGCCATGTGGGTGCTGGGAACCAGACCTACGTCCTCTGGAAGACAGTCAGTGCTCTTCATCACCGAACCATCTCTCCAGCTCCTGCCTGCTTCTTCTGATGGTGTGTCTGACATAATTGTGCACACACAAAAACAGGAAATGTGCATCTGCACAGTCTATAGGTCTGATTTTATCAATTTATTTTTATTTTATGTGTATGAATGTATTACCTGCATGTATGTAAGTGTACCTGTGTCATGCAATGCTCACAGAGGCAGAAGAGGGTGTTAGATTCCCTAGGATTGGAGTTACAGGTGGTTGTTAGCTGCCATGTGAGTGCTGGGAATTGAACCCAGGTCCTCTTCAAGAACAGCCAGTATGGCAACCACTGAGCCATCTCTCTAGTCCTGATTTTACCAATATTTTTATCTGTACATTGTACATGCGTATACACACACACACACACACACACACACACACACACCTGTGTATTTCTGTGTCGTTTCCTCACTTGTTCTTTTGTGTAGTTATCTATACTGTCCTTCTGGCTTTCTTCCCATCCTAAAATATACCCATACTCATTAGAAAGGACGCAGATAAGCAGAAAAAGCAGCAATAACAGTCCAGCAAGTCAACTCCCATGAATGAGAGCATTGCTCAGATTTCATAAACCCCTTCCTCATTCCAGTACCCAGATGATTTCCAGTTTCTTCTAACACTCGCCATCCAGGGGAAAGCCCATACCTGTGTCACTCCACCAAACAGTCACTTCAAAATCCTGTGGACACAGACAAGAGGCCACATTTCAAAGATAGGTACAGAAGTCCTAAATCCTGCTAGGTTATTGAAACAGACAAGTCATCCTATAAGAAGAAAGCACACAGTGGACCAATACCCTGACTCTCAGATCATATTTAATACTAGACAGGGACAGCCTTTCTCGAACCTACATTCCCTAGTATCCACACCTGTGTCCATGGCAACTTGGTCATAAACTCATGTCCTCTATGGACTTGGCCAAATACATTCTTGTCCATGAGTGGCTTTGCATGAGAATATCAGGAACTGCACAGAGTAGCTCTGCAGCCCAAAAGATAAAGATAGCCCCCGAAGCTCAGCGTTCCAGTTCAGCATCCCTGTTTACCACAAAGTACCACCTGACCCTGTCTGTATCTTGTGGCTCTAGAGAGGGTCAGGCACTTGGTCTGGGCTCCACTCAGCTGCACCTTCATGCATTCCCATGAGGAAGGAAAGCACCTTTCATTCTATTATTTGTGTGATTAGAAACCCTATAAAGGCACATATGAAATCTGAGCAGATCCTTAGTGATATCAAAGAACAGAATTTCAATAAGGGCGTTGCATTAAATCTGAGCTGGCAAGAGCTTATAAGAAAAGTACAGTAATGAGCAAGCATTATGATAAAATTAATGTAATTAATTAGTGTTTGTAAAGGACTTCAGGATCATGGGGTGAAAGGTGTCAGCTAGAGGAAAAGTCATCTCAGAAATTACCACTATTATCATCTTAAGACATGGCATATATTATGTAGAATATGAGCATTTCCAAGCGTATGTTCATGTCCCAGCTATAACTACATTAATTTATAGTAATTTGCAAATCAGGTCCCTGATCAGCCCTGGGAACCCTTTCTGGATCTCTAAGTGGATGAGGTTATGACTCAAGTGGTATTTTAAACTCTATCCTGTGATAACCTATTAGAGAAAGAGGCCCCAGACCTCCACACGTGCTCGAGTTAGCGATTCAAATTACCACTGACGAGCCGGGGCCCTGGCTGCCTTTCTGCCCTTAGTGCCATGTCTTTTGGGGTTTGGCTCTGTTTTATTAAAAATAGGTCTCTGAACACCTCTTCCAGCCTTACTTTTCGAACTTTCCAGGATTCGTACATTCCTATTTCTCTCTGATCCAGTAATATTCCCCGAGGTCAGGAACATCTCTTTGCTGTCATTGAGTCGCCAGAATGTGTGTGACTGAGCCTTGGCATTTTGGAGATTCTGAGGACGTTTGGCTGATGAAGAAGGCTCAGCTCAACGGTTGCATATATCCAGAGTAAGCCTTTTATTTCTAACCATCCCAATGGACTCTCCCACTTGAAAGCACACTATTGTATTTATTAACTGAACCACACAATTTCTACTGGGCTGCAGGGTATGCTAAAAAAAAATTAAGCTAATTGTTTGATGATAAAATCAGACCAATAGGGATTCTGGAAAATAAAGAGAAAAATAGAACACGACAACAGTTGCTCTTTCTGGGCCTCTTTACCATGCGGGCTGCTGAGCTGTCATCCTCTCCTCGAAGCCCCCAGTGTTCTTGTGTTCCACTGACAAGGATGTATGTTGCCAAGCTCATCATGAGGGAATAAGGGCATCAGGTGGGTTTGTGTTGTTACACAAAGGATCACAGAGTGTGTTTCCAAAAGATGTCATGGAAAACCTCTCATTCAGTCATACACAGAACTGTCAGGGAGTTAGCAAGCACTCAGCCTCCTGACCGATCTCCCAGGTCCAGGTTTGACTTTGTCACTTGCCACCAGAGTGATCCTAAGAAAGTCACACTCTTTTTTATCAGTGTTCTTCCTCACTTGTCACAAAGAGAATAGAGAGAAAAGAGTAGATGGAGGTTGTACCAGATGATAACAAATCTGTAGCCCACATGATGCTAACATATCCCTCAGCACACACCACATACATGCACACACACACCCTTCTTGGAGTACCATACAGACATCACCAATCCATTACAGATCCACTGAACCCAAACACAGCCTCAGAACCTGCTATATAACTCACAGGTCACATGTCCTTCTTAATCTCATCTGCCAGTGGATTAGAAGCCTGAATTCTCTTTAGCTCTAAAGATGTGAATGATGCCATGATTTTGCAAAATATCACATCCAATGGCATTTCAAGAAAGAATCAAATCTAAGTAACTTTATTTGTTGTTTATTTATTTGTTTATTTATTTATTTATTGCCATGAGTTTCTGGCTGCCACATTTTATGAAACTTAATAGGAATTATAATAACTTCTAGAAACCAAGTAAAATAAAATGTCATTATTAAACTGTCCCATTGGAAATGCAAACATACTCTGCTCAACAGTTTCCGAATGTAATTGTTTGATAACAAAGCATAAATTAAAAAGAAAAAGCACAAAACAAAAGTCCCTGGGGAGTGAATCTTGCCCTCACATTGCTGGTGAGAGCTGGGAGCTTGTGTGGGCAACTTGAACATGCACTGGGGAGGGTTGCCCTTAGCTGTTAGGTCCTCTGCAGCACTGAGCAATCTAAACATCTTCCCAGCTACTGACATTAACGCATCAGTTTAGAAATTTCCAGCTCACAAAAGGGATGCAGCCTAAGTAAGCATGTGTCCTAGTTTGCTTTCTATTGCTGTGATAAAACACTGACTAAAAGCTACTTAAGGAGGAAAGGGTTTATATCAGCTTACATTTCCAGGTCAGATTTCACCATCAAAAGAAGTCAGAGCAGGAACACAAGGCAGGGACCGTGGAGGAATGCTGTCTACCCACTCTCTCTGTCTCTCTCTATTTCTCTCTCTCTCTGTTTCTCTCTCTGTGTTTCTCTCTCTGTCTCTCTCTCTCTTTCTCTCTGTCTCTCTCTCTCTCTCTCTCTCTCTCTGTTTCTCTCTTTCTCTCCCCCAAGCCCATGCTCTTCTAGCTTCTTATACAGTCCAGGTTCACCTACCTTGGGATGGTTCTGTCCACAGAGGATGGACTCTATCACAAACATGCCCAGAGGAAATCTGATCTAGGAATTGCTCAATTGAGGTTCTTTCTTTCCAGGTGACTCTAGATTGTGTCAAGTTGACAATAAATAGAAACCAGCACAATCTACCCCTTGTCAACTTGAAACACAAGTATATTACTATTAAGCCGTAATCTTTCTTGTTTGTCCCCGTGATCTCATGTTAATGTCATAATATAAAGCACAGTACAACTTTAAGAGTCCCAGTCTTTAAAAATTCCAATGTCTCTTTAAAAAATCCAAAGTCTGTTATCTGTGGGCTCTTGTAAAAATTTTTTTAATTTTCATACTTACATATTCTGAAGGGAAGAACTAGGGCATAGAACAATCAGATAAAAGCAAACCCAAAATCCAGTACTGTAAATCCATGTTCTGTAAGTGAGTACCTGTCATCTGGTACCCATTCATGACGCTTTGGGCTCTGAAGGACTTGCATTGCCCTGGTTTCTGGCTCTGCCTTCTGCGATGCACACAGCTTGTCTCACAGGCCCAGAGAGGCTCCATTCGCTTTCTACCATTGTGCTTTACAGACATCCCATGGTCCTGGCATCTCCAATATTCTGGAGTCTCCACTGCAACTGAGGCTGCACCTTCACCAGTGGCCTCTCTTAAGGGACTCCAGTCCAATCACATTATACCAGCTCCCAGTCACTCCATGACCCCCTCAATCTTAAATCTCTCATGTCTTCAAAAGCAGTACCAGTGGGCAACATCTACATGTTGCTAACTACTGGCTACTAGCTGGAGATGCATTCCTCACCACCACCACCAGACTACAGCTTCAGTGTGTTGACCCCAAGGAAATACTTGCCTGAAATTTTCACCTCAATGATGCTGGCCTCTTGTTAATCACACCTGATTCTTCAGCCCCAGCTGACCAGCATTCCAGTAACATACAGATGGTTTCAACTCAGTGGTGTTGGTCTCTTGTTCATTACAGTTGCTTCTTAAGCCTCAGTCAACCAGAAACCACAGGCTCTTGCTCTGAAATCACACAAATGGCTCTGATAGAGTCTTGGCTTCCTTCCGAAACTTCATAAGCCAAAGCTCTGTTTTCTGCATCTCTCTCAACATTCTTTCCTTCCAACCTCCCACAGAAAAGCCCATCAAACTCTGAGCACTTGATGGCCTTTCCAGCTCAGAGTTCCAAATGTTTCCACAGTTCTCCCCAAAACCAGTATGGCTAGGTCTATCACAGGAATACCCCACTCTGGGCACCACAATTTCTGTCCTGCTTTGTTTCTCTGTTGCTGCGATAAAACACTCTGACCAAAAGAAACTTAAGGAAGATTGGGTTTATTTCATCATATACTTCCAGGTCACAATTCATCATCAAGAGAAGTCAGGGCAGGAACACAAGGCAGGAGATTGAAGCAATGTTGTCTCTCTGTCTCTGTCTCTGTCTCTCTCTGGCTTGCTCTCAGGCCTGTGCTCTGCTAGCTTACTTATACGGCCCAGGTATACCTGCCTAGGGATGGTATCACCCACATTATGCGGGCCCTCCTATATCAATCAACAGTCTTCACAGACAAGGCCCAGGTCAATCTGATCTAGGAAATTCCTCAGTTGAGGTGCTCTCTTTCCAGGTGACTCTAGATTGGGTCAAGTTGCTGATAACAATAAACCAGCACAGCATGCCATCCTGCTTTAAAACTCCTGACTAGTCCACAGCATTTGGCTACTTGTGAAGGGCACAGAGTCATACACTGCCTCACGGAGACTTTACAACCATCTCATGAGGCTCTCACTAGTCACACCTACAGATGTGAGATGGGGTCTGAGTGAGGGTTAAGTCTCAGGCTCAAGTCATGTGGTAGGAGTGCATGGCCCTGGGTTGGAAGTGAAAGCCACCATGTTGTACAGGTTCATAGTATGAAGCTAAGTCCCAGAAGCCCCTTTAGTATTCTCAGGGCCTCTTGACAAAAAGATAGCAAACCAAGGGCCCAGGAGCGAAGGGTCTCCTCCAAAGTTTGAAGACAAGAGACAAACGTTCACAGACAACTCAGTAAAGGCCCCATCACTAACAAGCAACGATCATGATGAATTGGAAGAAAATGGGAGTCTGGAACTGTGGTGCCATTGCAGTAAGTGGAGATGTGCTACGCAGAGGGCAGGAGCCAGAGTCAGGAGGAAGTGTACCTGGGCACTTTGGGGAGGCTTCCACCACACAGCCACGGCTCTTCACAGCCCAGCTGCCATGACGGCTTCCCTGACAAGCTGTAGAGTTGGACTGTAGTCGCATGTGGTGGGACCCTCAAACCTCATGTATTTATCACCTGTGTGTTGACAGGCAAAGTTTGCTAACCAGTGGGAAGGGGGTGGAAGGCTCGGTGGGTCCCTGGCACTACCCAACCAAAACATTATGTGTAATGCTTGCAAGGCACCTGGGATCTTCAGGCCCCAAGCTCTCTCCCAGGATACAGTCTGGCTTCAGAGGAATCCTCTCTCTGCAACCTTATAAAATTCAACCTATTCCTCGTGGATCAGTTTCATGCCTTTGCCCTAGTTTAGAATTCATGTTGACAGTTCTGTTGTTAACTAGGAAAATTAAGGGGAAGAAAACAAAATGAAGCTAAATTCTTGAAAAATCCACAGCCTTTTACATGGTCTTTGATGGAGATTTTTGGCAAGATGGAGGTTTGGGCGAATGCTGAACTTTTCCTACCTTTTGAGTAGAAAAGAGATTTATAGAATGCTGTCATCACCTGCTTGGACCCCACATGCCTAGAGACGCTATCTACAATGTATAACTGTGATAGCTGTGGCTGACAGCACAGGGCAAACCCAGAGTGCTGAGGGGCATCAACTCTTTCAGTCCACAGAGACTTCAGTGTCCTCACTAAATCCCAGAACCTGAAGCATACTCATTCCCATAGTCCATAATCAAAGTCATTGGCCTCACCAATAACTCTTTTGCCATCATGCTCTCCAGGAAAGGGATCTGCCTGAGACCTCTGGAAACATACTACTGTCTTGGAGTTTTCCCAGTGACTCACTGACCAGACGGCCTAGCCTAGTTGGTGAGTCCCAGACGCCAGAAAGAGACTCTGTCTCAAAAAACAAAATGGACAGCACTTGAGGAACAACACCTGATGTTAACCTATGGTCCCCACATGCACAGGCACACACATGCATACATATCTGTACATATGTGTGCACACATATATACATACATAGAGCACTACTGTCTTTACCTTGTGTGCTGGATAGCTTTGGTGTCAACTTGACACACCCGGGTTGAAGGAGCCTCAGTTGGGGAATTGCCTCTATTGGACTGGCCTGTGGCCATGTCTGTGGGGCATCTTCTTGATTGCTGAGTGATGTGGGAGGGCCCAGCCCACTGTGGGTGGTGCCACCCCTGGGCAGGTGGGCCTATATTGTATAAGAGAGCAGGCTTGAGCAGGGGCCAGGGGAGCAAGCCAGTAAGCAGTGTTCCTCCATGGCCTGTGCTCCAGCTCCTGCCTCTGGGCTCCTGCCCTGAGTTCCTACCTTGGGCTCCCTCAGTGATGAACCTGGGAGATGTAAGCCAAATCCCCAAGTTGGTATTGATCAGCGTGTTTTGTCACAGCAATGGAGAATCAAACTAGGACACCTTGCATCTGAAATTCTATGTGTCCCAAAATGTACAGCTCAAGAGAGGTTTCCCTCAAAACCCACGGGGCATTCACCATGTCATAGTTTGTTTTCTGTTGTTGTGGTAAACACCTTGACCAAAACCAACCTGGGGAGAAAAGGTTTATTTCATTTTATACTTCCAGGTCACAGTTCGTATTTGGGAGCAGTCATGCAGGAACTCAAGGCTGAAGTCATGGAGGAATGTTCCTGACTCGCTTCCTCCCAGGTTCACCTTTATCTACCTTTCATATAGAGCCCAGAACCACCTGCCTAGGGATGGCACTGCCCACAGCGGACTGGGCCCTCCTACATCAATTAGCAATCAAGAAAATGCTCCCACAGACGTGGCCACAGGCCATTCTGATGGAGGAAATTCTTCAGTTGAGGTCCCCTCTTCCTATGTGTGTTATGTTGGCAACCAAGATTAGCCCACATGCCAGCCCACAACTTGCATCCACAAGCTCTGCTCGGGTTGGAACTAAGTCAAATGGGGCAGTGGGCAGGGACACAGTTGGCCTTAGGTTCATCATCTGACGGAAGGGAACAGCTAAGCCACATGTGCAAAACTGCAGGACAAAGTTCTCTACGTAAAGGGACTTACTCCAGCGTGAAATAGCATCTTGGTTTTGGAGCACACTGTTCTGACAAGGTGAGAGGAGTACTTTCTTTCAAGTTTCATGCTGAGCCATACACAAACCTGCAAGCTGCTTTCATCTCCAACATTCATGGCTAGAGAGTAACTTGTGGCTGGCTTTGGCGTAGACACCATATACATCATCATGGGCTTCCTTGGAGTTAGGAGATGCTGTTAACAGTGTTATGTTATCACTATCATCCCAGTGGGAACAATGACTTCCATTAAAATAGGAGAAGCAGTACTAACTCCCATTCTCTGTTGATAGCTAGGCAAACAATCCTCCAAACGATGACCATCTCGTTACACTGCACTCTGTGAGTCACAAATTCAGACAGAGCCTCGCTGGTGATTCTCTTGCGCCACAGGACAATGACTAGGGTCACAGGGTGATATTTGGTGAGAGGCTGGTCTGGGGTTCTATGCAGGTCTGTTCATCTCCTGACTTTCTTATGGTGTGGCTGGACTTTCCTGGCCCCTCTTCACCTTCCGGTCTTGGGGACTTTTCTTGTAGACTTCCCTGCAGGATCATCAAACTCCCTGCATGGAAGTTCGGTGATCCAAGGACTATGGATAGAAGTCCTCAGCCCACCCAGGGGAAGGCCTGGGACTTCTGTGGCCTCTTTTCAGCCATATTGTCACAACCAAAATATCCACAGCCCATCACAGATTGAAAGTAAAGATGAAATGAATACTTGCTTTTGATGGGAGAATTGTCAAATTATTCGTGGTCATCTGTAACACACACCAGTCTACTTTTGGATATTATTTGGGATGTAAGAAGAACACATCTCCCCTTTCCCAAGCTCTCTGGAGCCTCATCCCAACGTCGAAGGCTAGTATTTCATCATCTAAATCAATTTCAAGTTCAGATGAGGCTCCTTGAGAGCAGTTCTCCACAGATGGCTCTTTTCACTCTGACGATCACTATTCCTATCATCCAAACAGGGCCCTGCACACAGCTTACCTGCCCCTTCGGGATGAGGCAGAGGCTACCCCAAAACCCGGCTGATGCCCCTTACCAGTTCCTTAAGTAGGGCCCAGTGAGACTCCCCAGAAATGATTTTCTGAAGCCCCTGGATCTCCCCTTCTAGAACATTCCTCCTTCTCTCTAGGAAATGGCTGTCATCTGCCATCCTGTATAGTCTTCTCACTTCTTCTACTTGGAGTAGCTAGACTGAAGACAGATGTCCAAAGACTTTGCCATTTATAATGTCATAGCCCTGTCTGTCGAGGATGACAGAGCTTTTGCCAGGAGTCTCCTAAAAGTCCTGTGGGCTCTCTATTTTCAGAGATTTGCCGCATTCAGTTAAAACCCAGCTTCTTCTCAGACAGTGCAGTGGGAGAAGTCAGCAGCACCACACCCTTAGTGACTCCACCATACGCAATGGCAATCTGTGGGCTTCTCAGAACAAGAAGGAAGGGTCACCCTCTAACTTTAATTACAAAAGAAAGCCCTTTAATGTTTAACTTTTGTAGACTGCATCTCACAGCAATGTTAAAGGAGTTGGGGGTTAGGATTCTTAGCAACCTTTAGAGATATAACTTGAGAACTATCCAAATCCTATATATACCATAATATAATATATAAATAATAATAATATATATGCATAAAATTCAAGTCAGGCATGGTAGCACACAACTTTAATCCAAGTGCTTGGGAGGTGGAGGCAGGCAGATGGATCTCTGTGAGTCTGAGGCTACCCTGGTCTACATATCAAGTTCCAGTCCAGCCGGGTGACATATTGAAACCATGTCTTGTAATTAATTAATTGAAACTCTCCCTTGAGAAGCCCATACCCACACGTGGTATCTCATTCCTTCCCTGAGCTCGTCTCTTTCTGTTAATCTCTATGCTAAGATCTATGCTAAAAAAAAATTTTTTTAATGAACTCCAGTTCTACTTCCAAATAAAAGAAGGCAAAGGGCCTCAGAGCTCTGCTCCTACAGTCTTCCTTTGGACACCAGGCTTCTCTGAGGGACCTGCAGTGGGTCTTCACCCTGTTTCTTACTTTGAGAATGTTCCTCTGGCTGTAAAGATAGTCCCAAGCGCTCTATAGCTCCTCCAATCCACTTAAAAAAAAAAAAAACTGAACAGTTCTTTTCTTTAGTTTGTCTCTCTCGTATCACAATCCACCAGAAAAAAAATCCAGTCAACACCCTCAAACTCTGTCCGCAGGCATTCCCAACCTTCGGTGTCTTCCTGTGGTTCCACCAACAATACTTTCCTTGTTGGTTTTTTTGCTTTTGAGGAAATGTCACCCAGGCTGCCCTCAAACTCAATCTTCCTGCCTCAGCCTCCTGCCTCAGCCTCCTGAGTGCTAGGATTAAAGGCACATGCCACCACACCTGGCTCTCCACCAACAGGAGTCCACTAGCACCTCACATGGGCCGCTTCCCTCCAGCCTCCAATAATATTGTCCCCAGCACTCAGGAAGCAGCCTCAGGCTCTTCCAGCTCTAGCTCCAAGAGCAGAGCTGGAATCCACCTCATGGGAAAGATGTGGCAAAGAATTAGAGTTTGTTTTTAGCACACCACAGACTTCGGCGCTGTCTGAGTTCAGCCCCACTTCCTCCACTCACTTGAGAGCTGCCAAATCATTCCACCGCCCATTCTCCTGTTTCTCCTCTCCATCTCTTATAAAAGGGATGCGGCAATGGCTCTCATTCCCCAGAAGTTGTGAGGTCCGAAGAAGTGTTTTCCCACCCAAACCTTCAGTTTAGGGTGAGGGAGAGGGCTCAGTGGGTAAGGTACTTACTGGGTAAGCATGAGGACCTAATATCAGATTCCCCAGTACCCACACAAAAACCCAGGTGTGGTGGTATACTTCTGCAGCCCCAGCCCTGCTGAGGCAGAGACAGGCAGAT
Source organism: Nannospalax galili (assembly GCF_000622305.1). Classification (NCBI taxonomy): domain Eukaryota; kingdom Metazoa; phylum Chordata; class Mammalia; order Rodentia; family Spalacidae; genus Nannospalax; species Nannospalax galili. The sequence goes on from NW_008360325.1 coordinate 6,981,709, forward strand.
TCCCTGGAGCTTCTGGTCAGCCATCCCAGTAAGAATGGGATGCTCCAGGTGCACTGAGCGACCCCGACGCAAAACTAAAGTGCAGATCCATAGAGGAAGATGCCCGGTGTTGACATCTGGACTGCACAAGAGTGCACACACGTGCGCACACATGCACACACACACCATGTACACATATACAAACACATGACAAGTATGCACACACTATATGTACAGACACACAGCACACATACAAACACATTACAATTATACACACCCACTACATGTACACACACACACACCATGTACACATATACAAACACACACAAGTATGCACACACTACATGTACACACACAAACACACTACAAGTACATGTATATACTACATGTATATACAAACACACACACACACACTCACAAGCGCTCTTCAGTTACTCAGCATGGGCACACACCAGGAACTGTGCTGGGTGGTAAGGCTACAGAATGTTACCCAGGTGCCCTTGTTTTAAGCTGAGATACAGGATAAAGGAACTCACTTTTTTGCTTATTTGATTTTACAGCAGGTGAAGCTGGGTCTCAGAATTTAAGTGAATCTCTCACTTGAAGCAGCTTATTTCTCAGTCGGGACAATGGCGTTGAAGCTCACAGCCCAAACCACTTCCAGAACCTCCCCTGCCTCCCCCAGCATTGGGGTTCAGGGTCCCGCCCCTCCTCCACTGCACTACGCTGCGTCTATTTCAGGAAAGCCTGCAAGCTTAAATAAAGACATATATTTTAAGACTTTTCATATATTTTATTCATACTACAATATTCTACATATTATAATTGATCCACACATACACATTTAAGATTCATAATTATTTAAATCTTGTCTTGGGATGACCGTTTATTGCATTTAAAAATGTTGCAGGTTCCCCAAAATAGATGTGACTTTGACATAAACTTCCTGATTTCTAAATCTTGCTTCCATAACGCTTGAGGCAAAAAATTTCATCTAAATATTATTGAATTCCAGTGCAACATTAGCATGCAGAGATATTTACAATAACAGAGCCATTACAACTCAATCAAAAGCTGATTTCAGCCAGAATTATGCAGAATTAAATCTTGCAGGATTCAAATTATTAAAAATCAGAGACTCAATAAAGTGTGGTCTGGAAGTCCCATTTATCAAGGGAGGCGAAGTGCCTCCACAGTTAGAGTGACTTTTTCATATATATTCTGCAAGAATTTGCATGCATTTAAGAGATCAGGGTTTAATTCTTATGGAATTCAAGGAACCACGCTATATTTGTAAGGCAATGGGAGCCAGCACCGAAAGTGTTCTCTGTTTCCTTTCTCTGTCTCACATTTGAAATGCATCGGGGGTTTATTTCTGGTTCCCTCTGGGTAGAGAGATATAGAGTGAGGCCACAGATATAGAAAGATATGCCTGAATCCGGTAAGGACCAGAGCTGGGGTGGCAGGGAGGGAGCTGGAGCAGAGACAACCCTACTGATAAGGTTTGTGTGTAACAGGCACGTGATGGGTCCCTCTTTCCTTGTGAATGATCAGACCAAGATTTAATACATGTAATATGTGTAATAGATTCTCACTCTCAGAACGTTTCATACAAAGGAAAGAGAACTCACTCCCAAGAAGAGAGAGGTAGAGGGGGAGAGTCAGAAGAGGGCGGGGGGGGGTATGAGGAGAAGGAAGGAAGGCA
>NW_008360325.1:6983478-6983814 GCF_000622305.1 Nannospalax galili
CGGTGAGGAGAGGGACACAGGGAGAGGGGTGGGTGGAGAGGAACTCATCCTGGAAAGACAGAGAACCTTTGAATCATCAAGACTGTGAGGCCATCAGTTGCTAATACTTCCTCAGGTTGGGGTTTCTTACCCACGTCCCCCTGACTGTGCTGGGGTTTTGTCTGGCTTGAGCATATGTGGGACTTGTCCATGCTGCCAACATTCCTGTGAGTTCATATGAGTAACTGACCAACTGTCTGGAAAATTCTGTTTTCTTGTGGTCATCCACCACCTCTGGCTCTTACAATCTTTCTTTTACTATATATTATTTTTCTTTATATATTAATATAAATATTA
>NW_008360325.1:6984117-6987426 GCF_000622305.1 Nannospalax galili
TCTCTCTCTCTCTCTCTCCTTTCTTTCTCAAATTCATATAGTTTGACAGTCTCACTCTATAGCCCAGACTAGCCTTGTGTTCATGGCTCTCCTCCTGCCTCAGCTCCCCAAGAGTGAGGATTGCAGGTGTGAGATAAGCCACAACACCCAACTCTTTTGACAAACAGCAATTACATTATACCTACTCAGGGCTGAAGGCAGAGGTGAAGAAGGTGATCTCTGTCCACAGCCTCTCGATGTCTTGTTGGGGTGACTGAAACATAACGGTCCTCAGCAATCCCAGACAAAGGTGATTGTAAAGTCAGGCACAGACCTCCAAATCAATCAGGATCCATCAGCTGCAGACCAGGACGACCAGGATGAGCACCAACAGCCTGTCAAGAGGCTGCTCAGAAGAAGGCATGTGGGGCATGCTGCCCCCAGCTGTCTTCAGTCTGTCTCCAGTGCTTCCTGACCTGTGCGTTTCTGTTCATAGGCCCTTAACTCTTATTTGCAGGCACCATGGACAGACGAAAAGAGGATGGTGAAGGTCAAAGAAAAAAACACCCCGCCAGGAACTCTGTCTAGGCTGGCAGGAACTCTAACACAGGGTCATTCTTAGCTCAAGGGGGCCTGGAAAAGAAAGCTTTTAAAAATATTTTATTATTTTTATTTTATGTGTATGAGTGTGTTGCCTGCACATGTGTAAGTGCACCATGTCATGCAATTCCCATGGAGGTCAGAAGAGGGCCTCGGATTCCCTGGAACCGGAGTTACAGTTTGTTAGCCACCATGTGGATGCTGGGAATCGAACCCAGGTTCTCTGCAAGAGCATTCGGTGCTCTTAACTGCTGAGTCATCTCTCCAGCCGAGAAAAGTAAGTTTTTAATCAAGAAAAATGGAAAATGAGTATTGAACAGACAGGCCTATCTGCCACCAGTCTGTGGGAGACAGTGTTAACAGGACAGTCAGTATAAAGGACAGTGCCTGGAAGTGGACACTGGAGAAGGGGCTTTGCCCGGCAGAGAGCAGCTTGAGTGGGCAATGCCAGGCAGATTTGGGAAGGAGGACAAGAGCCAACAGCTCCTCAGCCCCCTCTGTGTGCCAGGTGAGTGCCTGTCTCATCCCACCTACAGATTACAGCAGACACAACTTCCATATTTACTGAGAGAGAAAATGGCTTTTTGAAGCTGTACAACCAAAGAATGACTTCTTAAACTTGACCTCCTGGCCTGGTTAGTTCAGAAGATTGGAGTACAAATCAAAGGGCCATTCTCCCTAGCCCAGCCACAAAGCTCAGCAGGGTGGAGAGGTGAACCATCCCTAGCATCCAGTCCTGTATCTCAAACATCACTCCTGGGAAAGCGATGTTGATGATAAAACAGAATGATGTCTGGTGGCTCATTTTTTTTCTAGAACCTTCTGAAAGCAGAAGCAGTAAATTGTTCTTTTCTGCCTGGAGGTTGCTGGGAATCCAACATCTGGACGACTTTCCCTGCTTCCTTTGGTCAATAGGAAGTTTAGACTATTTATGGCTCTTCCTGAACCAACTTTAAAGAAATACATATTTGGAAAGATTTCATCTGTGGTCGTGTGATTTTTCTGATCTTCTCTTCTGCCCTGCACTCCCAGTGTGGGTAAAGACAACCCCCTGCCCCACCTTGCTCTCTGGAGACAAGTCTCACACACACCCCTCTGATGTACAGTACAGCTGGTGTGGTGTTTGAGTGTACACCATTGCCAGAGCATTCCTGGGCCACTGGTTGAAAGAGGGTGACAAACACATGACCGAAACTTGAACACACTTGAGAGCCTTAAATTGGGCCCAACCAAAGCCTGGTGAAGGGATCCCAGACCCTGGTCAAGGTTCACAGACTAAGAACAGACTAAGGACAGACTAAGGACAGACTAAGGGTCAAAGAGGAAACCGATCAGCAAATGCTGCCAAGCCTGGTGACACGGGCCTCTTATCCTAGCATTCAGGAGACTGAGGCAGGAGGATTGTAAGTTCAAAGGCTGCCCAGGCTACAGAGTAAGTTCAAGACCAGCCTCAACAACTTAAGGAGACTTGCCTTAAAATGAAAAGTTCAAAGAGGACTGGGGATATAGCTCAGTGGTAGAGGCTTGCCTATTGCCTAGCATGCTTGAGACCTATGAGCTCCATCCCTGGAATTGTAAAGAAAAAGAAAGGGAGGGAGGGAGGGAGAGAGAGAGGGAGAGAGGGAGAGAGAACAAATACTCAGGAATGCCTCCCATCCCAGGGGTGTCCCAAAGGCTGGGGGCAGACTCCATGAAGAAAGAAGCAGGACCCACTGACTTGGGACATTCCCACTAGTGAGTTCAGGAGCAGCTCTGCAGACACTTGCCCTCTTGATAGCCTATCTTCCTGTTTCCATTGCAAAGACTCACCCAACCAATCCCAGCCAGAGAAGCAAATTTACATCTCACCTGAGCAAGAGAAAACATGCTGATCCCTTCAAAAGAGCACAGGAGTCAGCACCTTACAGTTAAGGCTGGGGAGAAACAAGAAACCGCAAAGTAAAAAACTCCATGCTGACCAACAACTTCTCTACACTCAAGAGAAGGTGCCAAGGTCCTAGCCTAGATTCAGAAGGGTCTTGGGGTCCCTGGCAGGAGCAGGTGACTCAGGGCACAGCAGGAAGGAAAGGCGATCTCTGTATCACAGGCCAGAGTGTGAAACCACACGCTGCAAGTGGATTACACCTGCTGTTCATAGACAGAGTGATTACACATTGCCTCCAACTGATGGAAGCAGTCCCAGGTCTAGGCGTCGGCTGCCCACAGTATCCTCCTAGGAGGCAGCCAGGTGTGCCGAGGATGCATGGAGACCAAACAGGGGAAGCGTGGTTGGCAGTTTATCAACCGCTCAGTCAGGAGACAGCAAGCTGGATATTTTTACCCTAGACATTTTGAGCCAGCAGTCTAGTCTTGTCTAGAGCTAGCATTCACTAATCAGAATGCTCATTCTGCCTCTGGGTCAAGGAAAGCCATGTGCCAGGAGAGATGCTGAGTTAACCGAAGTTTAATGGAAGTCGGCTGCAGGACTTGTCAGAGGCTTGAGGAAATGTGCAATCTCTTTGATGGGATTTCCAGATTCATCTGGCCTGGGTAGATGATTGTTCATGGTATCCCGCTAAGAACTGTTGCCAAGCACCATGGCAGCCATTCCCATGTCACCAAGTCTGAAGGTCCTAAGACCCAAGAGTGCCTGCAATAAAGCTAACATGTTTACAGAAAGAAAGAAGAGGGAGCAAAGGAGAGGGAGGGAGGGAAGGAGGGAGGAAGGAGGAAGGAAGGATGGGAGGGAGG
>NW_008360325.1:6987462-7030237 GCF_000622305.1 Nannospalax galili
GGGAGGGAGGGAAGGAGGGGGGGAGGGAAGAAGGGAATGAGGAGGGAGGGAGAGAGGAAGAAAAAAATGAAAGAAAGAAGGAAGAAAAAAGAAGGAAGGAAAAGGGGAAGGGGGAGGGAGGAAGGGAAGAAGGGAGGGAGGGAGGAGGGGGAGGGAGAGAAGAGGGCGGAGGGAAAGAGGGTGGGATCCCTGGGGTTACAAAATACCCTCTGATGCCTCTGCCCCCAACCCACCCACATTCCACCCCCACAGACACACCAAGAAGAGCTCTGTATCTGACAAGCATCCTGGGCCCCCCCAGCGCACCCTTGCGTGCATTCTGAGGCACTATTCTTGCCTCTTTCTGCGATTTGGTTAAGGTGCCTGTTTTTATCACCTGTCCCAGCCGGGCTTTGAGTTTTCTGTTTGCAGAAACAGCAGCTCCATCAGAGCCCAAAGCCATTAATTTCCAGCAACTTGCCTGGCTCAGGTGTGACTTCCAAAGTTGATGACTCTTAAACACAGCCCTTCAGGTAACTCCTGTCACATCGAACACAGATTGAATTATGAGCTACATAGTTCCAGTATATTCTGTTGTATTATAATTCTTTGAAAACTGGTAATTCGAGCATGGCTTATCTGGGAACTCTCTATTATCCAGAATTTTGATTAATAAACCGGTTATGCATTTCCATCATGCTGAGCAGCCGACCCCACTCCCCTGCGCGGACGCAGCACCCAGCACCCTTCCTTTCCCTTCTTTGATTGTAGAGAACTACCATAGTAGCATGCAGGGACTGCCTGGAAAACTCACTCCTGAATCTATGTTCCTAGGCAAATATCTGGTACCTCATTAGGTGTTCAATAAATTAGCACTGGATGTCTGATTGGAGCCGTCAATTAATAAATGAATGAATGGAGTGGGGTGGAATGGTAACCTGCACCTTGGCTGAGCCAATACACCTTCCTTAGGACTCAGAAAACTTCTGCTCAGTCTGCTGCACCCCATCAAAAATGCTGTGGGTGTGCTTACGCCGAGGCCAGAGATCAATTTTTTCTGTCATGACTCACTCTCCGTCTACCTTGTTGAAGCGGGGTCTCTCCCTAGCCTGGGGCTTAACAGTTGGATTAGACTGGCCAGTGAGCCCCAGAGATAGTCCTGTCTTTGCCTCCACAGTGCTGGGACTGCAAGTGTGAGCCACCATATTCAGCTTTTTTTGAGTTGGGTGTTGGGGAGGGAACTCTCGGGCCCTTGTGTTTGCACAGCCCTTGTGAGCCCAGCCGTCTCCCAGCCCTGCATGTGTCCCTTGGCTGTCTTTCCTGAGTTGCAGCTCCTCGAGGGTGCACTGCGGCTTCCCCCTCTCTCCACTTCTGAGGTTCAGCAGTTTCTAGCCCTGCAGTTGACAGGAAGCACTGAGGGCTTCTGCTGTGACATGAGCATGCACTGACTTTGTACTACAAGAAAGGAGTATGTCCCATTGGTAGAACTCAGAGGGATCTGGTGCTGGGGTCTGGGATGGGAAGGAGGTAGGAGGGCAAGAAGACAGCAGAAGGTCTTAAAGTAGCAGGTAAGCCGGCTGGGGACAGAGAGAGGATGAGTGTCAACAGGCTCTCCCCCCAGGGAAGCATTAGTCACAGGGTCGGAGATGGTCACTGGGGATGTGTGACTGTATCAGAAATAGTGTGCTGTCCTCGGCAGAACTTAGAGAGAGGGAGAGGAGGGGAAGGAAGGAGACCGAATGATATCTGGATTCTGTTAAGAAGCCATACCCACTAGGCAGAGGACCGAGGATCTTTCCATCAAACTTACGAAATTAGAACTTAGTGGAAATCTCTATAACCCACTCTCCAAACAAAAACCTCCAGATTGTTGCACTAATAACTATGAGAACAAGGTAAGAGCCAGCAGCCTCCATGTCTACTAGTGACATCGCAGTGTCTTAGCTCCCCTGGCTACTTGGAGAATGTGGGGAGGGGTGGAACCCACTTGAAAATGTGTGCCCAGAACAACCATGGCCATGTGGGAAGAGCTTGCTCAATATTTATCCTTCAATTGAAAGAATGTCTGAGACTTACACAGACACAGAGAGAGGATGGCGCCCAAGTCAAATGATACAGGAGCAAAAGACACGTCTTGAAGAAGACACCAAACAGAATGCAAGACACGCCGGAGTTCACAGGTAACTTTGGGCAAGTCACCTGCTTACCCTGAGCCTGTGGAGGAGCAGGACAGGGTAATCAGAAGATGTTTTCCAATTCCAGTGTTCTGCAGGTCCATTGATATGTAAGATATTTTAGTTTGGGGGGATAATTTTATTGATTTACATACTGTCATTTTATATATATGAGTGGTTACATCTGCATGTGTGTAAGTACACTCATGTCATGTAGCACCAATGGAGAACAGAAAATGGTGTTGGAGTCCCTGGAAGTGGAGTTACAGATGGTTATTGGGTGCTGAGATTCCAACCCAGGTCTTCTGCAAGAGTAGCCAGTGTTCTTAACTGCTAAGCCATCTCTTCAGCCCATGGGGGAATAATTTTTAAAATGCTAGTTGACTCATCATTTTATTTCTTGGAAATGTCCATTTAGAATGTACGTGAAGCATAGGAGTAAAAGTGTTCTTCCCAATATGGTTCATAAAATCAAGAAATGGAAACAGCCCAAGTATCCACCCACAAGGAACACAGAACGCTCAGGGACCCTGGGCCCAGTGATGATGAGAGACTCTGAATCAATCATAAGAGTATTTGCAAGAAATGCACCAGGCAGTATCTGGGGAAACATCTCAGCATAGAGTGCAGGGAGTATGGACACCAGGGCCAGAGCTGGCCAGAGCTAGAGCTTGCCTGAGGTGTCCCCCCCTCCCCCCGCCGATTGTCAATCTGCTGTGAACTCACAAAAACCTCCTCCTCTGAACCCATTTCCTCATCGGAAAGCAGAGACAGCAAGGGAATCTATCTCACAGAATTATCATGAGAGCAATGTGAAATAATTTTCATAAGAAACACAGAACAGTATCCGACTGACAGTGAATTAGAAACACTGGTTATTATTGCATAAAATGGGACTGCGCTCTAACTGCTCTGGGGGAGGGGCTAACAGATGAACAGGTGAGTCCCAGGTCACACACACAGGGAGGAGGAGACATAACCGTGACTGCCCTGATGGTGAGATAACATAGATGATTTGACTTTGTTTTCTTCATATCATTATATATTTTTCTGAAATTGCTATAATAAGCATGTAATAAATATAACTGGGAAAAATAAAAAACTATGATTTTTTTTTTTTGCAGTCACTCCCCTAGCATTTGGGAGACCACGTGGTGCTGAGATGGGTAAGTCTAGGTGCTGCTCTGTGGACTCTGACACCATCTAAGCCTCAGTTTCCTCATCTAGATGTGTGGGCTTTCTAGATATTTCAGGACAGAGTGAGACAGCATCTAAGCACACAGCAGGTGCTCATTAATGCATTCCCTCACCCTGAGGAAGTTCCTGGCTTTTGCACAATCATGCACAGTCTATGGTAGGGGTACAGCGTGGTCTGTTCAGCTTCCAACACTGTGGCTTTGGTCTGGCTTTCCGTAGGCAGAGTCGATGCAAGACCCCAACGACAGACATGTACTCCCCACCCTTAACCAGACATAAAATTGGAAAGAGGGAAAGAAAAAAACAAATGGAGGCCACAAGTCCCAAAGGCATTCCAGGCCTCTCTGTAGGAGCAAACTTGCTTCTGATTGAGTTATTACAGCAAACCCAAGCCAGCTCACCCATCCTTCTGGGTGCTGGAACTTTCTGGGGCACACTCCCAAAGATGAAATTGTTCATGTCCCCCACACTGCAGGTGAGTGTTTAAAGAAGCAAGTGTTTGGAAGATCATTTTGCGGGAAAATATAAAATCCATATAACACCCAGTTACCTTTTCTTAAAGGAAGATGAACGATCCAAGGGAGGGATAAATTGCATTTGCTATGAAAATTTGAATTTCAAGAAGTATATTATGTCCTCCGGTGTTCTCAATGAAAAGAAAATTATTTCTTTCTTGGGGAGCACACTCACGGCATTTTAACGTTTATGACATTTCTGATTTGGAAGGATAAGCTCTTCTGCGGGAGTGATTCAAACTTCCATTTTTGTAGCATGCCCGTCCTTATAAATTACAGGATGGCGTAGAAGGGGGGGATGCTTTCTTCAAGTGGAAGAGCAGCGTTCTGTGGCGACAAACTTTCTCCCTGTTTCTGGGTAGCGACTGCTGAGAGACAAAGATCAGGGAACTAAATAGCTGTCCCTAGCTAATCACTCGAACACCAACTAAAAGCAGTGTCAATTAGTTTCTCCTATGGACGAAAATCATTCTCCTTCATAAATAATGAACAAAGACACGTTTCACCAGGTGCCATTAAATGCAATTGTAAGGCTATACTGAGATATGATTCAGACTTCATCCTGTAGTGACAAACAAACCCCGAGGTGCCAGGATGCCCAAATCTATCTTAAGCACACAGAGGCAAAGCAGCCCTATCATTGTCTTTCCAGGACATGAAACACTGGGATCCGAGGGAGACTTGAAGTGATGATGTTTATTTAGAATTAGAATCGATTTTCATTTTTACATAACACCTTTCTTTTTCAGGGCTCCCGGAGTACTTTCCAAAGCAATGAGATCGGCCGTGGTGCTGCCAGAGACAAGTGTGACTGTCATTAGGCTCTCTGTAATAGCTTGCAGGCTTGGAAATTAGAAATCAAGGGAGAGAGATGGAGAGACAGATAAAGAGGCAGCAGGGGACAAGGCGAGGAGCTGGGGGAGAAGTCAGGAGCGCCAGGCAGGCTAGGAGACCCACAGAAGCCAGCCAGCAGGGAGGGAGACAAAGATGTCAGGAATGGCCGCTCGGGCTTCGGCTCCCACTTTGTCCCGGGAGCTTTCATTTCCCTCTCTGAGAACAGACAGTGGCATTTCAGCATCACACCATAAGGACAAAGGCTCCATGGACAGCATATCCCTGGAGAGTGAGAGGTGACATCAGGCAGCCCAGGGCTCATCTTCCAGTCCCAGGAACTGGCTGCCTGGCCCTGGGTGACTTGCTTGACATCTCTGAGTTCACAGAGGCCATGAGATTTACCCCAAAGAGCAGGAGACAGCATCTGGTACTCAGGAAAGGCTCAAGGTGCCAGCAGCACTCAGAGATGTTGGTGAAAGTTGGTATCTCTTTGCCTTCATTCACATCATGAGTATAACATGAGTGGTACCCACTGGACCCCAGGTCACCGAGCAACTTAATAACCATGCCTGATGCTTCATGGGTGGCCAAGTCCCTGATCTCATTTGACAAAATGGAACCAGAACAACAAAATGACCAAGCATTTGTGATTCCCTACAGGCCTCGTGACATCCCTGAGGGTCTGATATGACTGTCCCCATTGCTAAGTAAGGAAGTGAGAATTCAAGGAGGTTAGGGTCTTCTGGGTCTCAAGTCAGAGTCCTTTCCACCAGGCCAGGCTGCCTCCTGCTGGCTAGACAGGGTCTACCCACTTCACCCTACTTTGTGATACCCCACGAAGTAGCTAGAAATCCTTTGGAAACTGGTTGCCACTTGTTCCCAGGCACCAAAATAGGTTTTATGTAAGCCCGCGAGATGCTCTGATTTTGTGATGCAGTTTTAGCGTCAAGGGGCACAAACCTTCATCCGCAGGCACTGGCAATGGATGCTTGGGATGCATCCTGCAGTGAGCACTCAGCACACACACACACACACACAGTCACCCAAGACTTTCTCAAGGGTGTCTCACTCTCTTCTGAGGTTAGGGCCCAGAAAGCATCAACAGTCATTAAGCAATTGGGTTTGATTCTAGAGGTATCTGGGGAATGGCTCTGCCCATCCTGAGGGAGGGCCTGGATTTGGATGAATGAAGAAAGATAGCCTAGATACAAGAAAATCAGGAGGGGCCTTGGAATATTCCAGAATAAATGACAAGGGTAAAGCAATGGAACTGATGAGAAGGTAAGCTTTGGGGAGGTGTTCAGGAGATAAAAGAGGCAGACCTTGGGAACTGGGAATAGGTGAGTTAGCAAAGTGCCCGTGTGCAAACATGAACTCAATCCCCAGCACCTACACAAAGCACCATGTCCCCAGCACCCACATAAAGCACCAGGCATGGCAGTACACAATTGCAATCCCAAATTGTCTAGGGAGGCAGGTGCAAAAGGATCCCTAGGGCTCTCTGGTCAGCCAGTGTAGCTGAATAGGGGGCAGGGGGTAAGTCCTAGTGAGAGCCCTTGCCTGAAAACAAAAGGTGGGTGACTCCTGAGGAAGAGAACATGAGGCTGACCACACACACACACACACACACACACACACACACACACACACACACACACCACAGGCAAACCTTGTTTGCACACAGAAATTGAAGGATGGAATGAAAACTGTTCTATTCTTCCTTTTAAAATGGCTCATTCTCAACACCAGATAACTAACGATCAGACTCCAACCCCAACCTCAGCATCGCCTGCCTGCTTCCAGTGTGGGCTAACTAGACTCAGGCTCCTGCTTGCTGGAGCCCTGTTCAGGGCCCTCTCTTCGGGAGGGGACAGCATCGCATTGCATGATATATTACTTATTTTAATCAAATACAATTTTTTTTTTTCTAATTGTCACCGCGCCGGCAGCCTCTCGGGGCCTGGTCTGACTTGTGTACATCCGTGACAGGGGAAGTGGAGGTAGCAGCTGCTTTGTGCCGCCCGCCCGTGTACGGTACCTCTCCAGTCTTGTCAGTCACATCTCCCCTAATTATAGAACATCTGTTTGCTGTGGCCATTAGCACTCCACTACCAGCTTGCCTAGTTTAATACCAATGACTCCTGACCTCCCCCAAGGAAGGCGCTTTCTGTCAAAAATTTCCCCCAAAGAAGCCAATTTGATACGTAAAATTTGCACTTTTCTTTTTAATGCTACCTTACTAAAGACTTCTGGAGAGGAATGGGTTTGATGAGGCATCCTTGGGTGGGGGTAGGAGAAGCCTTACGTGGCAACTGGGAACCTCTCCTTCCTCCATTTGTTTGGTTTTTGCATTCTTTTAAAAATTAAAAACGGGAGTCATTTCAAGGGCCAGAAACATCCATTTCTGAGCTCCCCAGTCCTCTGGCCTGTGTCCCCAGTCCTTTAGCTAGGGGGCGGTGTAAATGCTGCCTCTCTCTGTTTCCCACGGGCCTACCTACACAGGGGCTGGCGTGGGAGACTCCTTCGTTATTATTTGAATCATATCTCCCTAGGTGGTGGTACCCTTGTTCCCTAGCACTCCCAGAATCCTAAAACTCGGGAAAAGACATCCCCACCCTCTGGGAATGATCTGAAAGCAGCTTGCTCCTCTGAGAACATCAGAAGGTATTTAAATATTCTATAACCTCTCTCTACTTTCCGAAGGCAACACACTAAAAAAACACGCTGGGAATGTGAGGAGGAAACTCAGGAGCCAGTGGGAAGTCCTGCAAACAGTTCTCAGGCGAAGGCTGTCTGCAGATTTCCCTAAGTGGCTGTCCTGTGAAGAGACTTCCATAAGAGGCTGAGAAATTGCCCACAGGTGACGGTGATGGCCACAGGGAAAGGCAAGCAGGGCTCTTCTAATGGAAGATGGGCAGTGAGAAAGGAGTTCATTAAAGCATCGTCTCAAATATGATCAGTGAATGGGATTTTTTTTTTTTTAATTGCTTGCATCACGTATGGATAAATGGCAAATCTTCTTTGGAGTAGGAAAGAGTTTCACCCAGTTTCTGCAAATGTGGGACTCAGAAAAAGTGGTCAGGGATTGCACGGGATTTTACAAAGCAATTGAACTTTCCTTCCCAGGTAGAAAAGTATTTCCATCATTGAAGCTCATGGAAATCAGGCGGTTTAAATAGGCTGCCAGCCTCACCCACGAGGATGGGGACGGGAAAGCGTTTAAGAGTAGGTTTTATTTGAAGTTTTCACCAAGAGTCCAAAGTGATCGCTGACCCACGCTCAAGTAAAAGGCGAACAAAATCATTAAGAAAATAATCTAGAGGCTTGCCGTTTTGTTCCGCTGCATCTTAAAAGCATCTACCCCACTTGGCCAAGGGAAATTTTCTCCTGCCTCCCCCGCCATCTCCAAGTGCTGAGCATCACTTCTCTTGAAACAGGCATAAAAGCGAAAGGGATGAAGGGCTAAATGGGTTAAAAAATACTGTAGAAGAATACCTGTAAATACCTTCTTTTTTAAATGTGCATTTCCAGTATAAGGCGTCATCTTAATTGTCGACCTCTTCAAAGCATCTATTGGAAAAAACGGTTTAACAAGGGGGGGGAGAAATGATCTTGTAATCTCAACAATAAAAGCGTCTCCATCCTTTGTATATGCTGACTTACAAAAAAGTGCTTTCAAACAACAAAAGATGGAACAGTAATTACATAAATCTCTTCATTCTTGATGAAGACACAATAGAATGTGAGCAAATCAATAGTGTAGCCGTGGTAATTCTTGTTTTTATTATGAGCCCAACGCAAACTTGTTAAAATTGAATTCTGCTGCTTGTGTATAAAAAAAATTAGGATTTGCACAAATCTGGAGGAAAAGAACACATGTTCTGTAGATGTTTAATTTTTTTTTCCATGCTACTGAGGAGATTTACGGTGGAGCAGAGTCAGAATGAGACGCCACCAACAGACCTCGGCTGCCGACACCCGAGAAAGAAACCTCGCCACCTTCACAGGGCTCCATTGAGCTGCTCTGCTGATATACTTTCAAGGCCCCAAGATCACCACCTCAATTTTTAATCCCACTATTAAATAAACTAAATGTACCCTAAAGTCAAATATCTCCAACTTACTGCCAATAAATTGGCCGTAATCATTTCTCCTCCACATCCTACATTTGCAATATTTCTCACTCAAGAATAAGTAATTTTGTTGATTTTTTTCCAAAGAAAAGGTAAAACGTATTGCATTTAAAAATAATTAATAGATGGGCCTGCGTACCTCCAAATTAAATTAAAGGAAAAAAATATTTCTTTTTTTTATAGATGATTGCATTCATATCCTGTTTGGTGTGAAAAGTAGATTCCAAAAAGCTTTTAACTAATTTGTTCAATTTGTTTCAAAGCCAACATGAATAGGCTTGGTGCAAATTCAGATTCATTAAAACTTAATTAATATGCATCATTATGCAAATGAGGTTGCAGTTAATGAGTTCTTAAAAGAAGCTTTCTTTAATTAGTTCAGTTTTAATGGCACCATCATTTATCTGACTTGTTTTTAAAGGCACATGACATGCACAAAGTGACCATCCTCTACAATGCACCATCTAATTGCGTTTTACCCTAATTGTTTAATGCTGAAACTTCACAGAAGTTAAAATGTTTTGATATTCGGTTCTATTAAATGGCTTTCACGAACTTTTCCATTCTGGTGTAGGAGGTGTTTTTGCTGGTGTTGCTTTTCATTGTTGTTATTTTTTGACTTTGCCATTTCAATTCCCCATTTGTGATGTCCAAGGCGGGGTATTTTCTGCACCCAGGAGCTCATTCACACAGGTACGCAAGCGAGGTGTGGGTATCACCACTCAGCAGGCACACGTTACTGTTATGTGCATACATTAGAGGGGTTTATTATACTTATGCACTTGAAAAATTAAAACGAGCCTTTCTTGAGGCCATCTGCTAACTTCAGGGAGCTTGGTAACATGTCTTAGCACAAGATTTTAGAATGTTCTAATTCACAAGACTTACAGCCACGGATTGCCAGCGACTGCATGGGCGATGCCTGCCTAGGAGATAAGAATGCTTAATAATTATTGGGAAATATGGAAATCAGAAGAGGGAAAGAAAGGCGGGCTTGGCACAGGAAAAAATGACTTCGGAAGCCTGGGTACCACAATAGGTTTTAAAAACATTCTCAGATTTATGAAATATTGTAATACACGATTACAGTTGTGTTTTGACATGTGGAGCAGAGGCAATTCGAGGAGGGGCGCAGGAAGTTGTCTTATACAGCCCTAGAGTGGATACCGGGCATGTTACACGCTCTTACACCACTGTCAGGTATTTTAGAACCAAGACTACAAAGTACTTGCTTTGGATTTCCAAAAGAAAGATATGTGATTTGCGGTGCTTTAAGTAAAGTTTTTCTGTTTCGGCTCAGCAGTAGCTGAGCTGTGCACATGCCACTCTAATTAACAACAGCAACAAAACAACACCCAAGCCTTGCATCCGGCAAGCTATGGGCCAGCACTGCATTTATTGCCTATTGTACATGGGGGGTGGGGGGGTAAATATCCTAACCTCGTTTTAGCACTTAGCCTTTTGAGTACCACCAAGAATATTATGATTAAATAATTGAGGGTAAATAAATCTCTCGGCGGAATGGCTGAGACTCCGTTCTTAGGGGTGGGGGTGGGGTCGTTGTAATGAGGGTGTGTCTGTGGCTGGGAAGATGGCCTCTTTTCTGGGAAGTCTGCTGGTTGCAACAATGTAATTGGCATCGCACCATATGGTGATAGGAACCATATTAATAGAATCGCAGGAGGATCTACGGGGAGGCTCTTCTCACAAACAGCGGCATAGCAAAGAGTGCCTCTGAGACGTGCCACCCCGGGATGTCTCAGGACAGAGACACAGCAGACTTTGTGATTCACAGCCCAGGTAAGGAAGTCACCCAAGAGACCACCTTACCCGAATAAAAACAGGAAGTGTAAGTACCAGAAATAATAAATAATAACACATTATTTTACTTTACTGAGACAATGCCATCTTTGAGGGTAGCGTGACCTGCTCCACTTACATCCAGCAAGCACAGGACACTGTGCCCAGAATATATTGGTGCTCTCTAAATGTTTTCTAATATGTGAAGGAATTCATTACATTGAGTCAGAATTTACTGATAAATCTTCTTTAATATGGTACAGCAAAACTGCATTCACAAAAACAGTCATATAGAAAAGGTGTACACATATTTATGGCCCCAAATCCCACAGTGACTCCATAATGTAAAATATTTGTCTCATGTCTAATAAAAACAAACTTCCAGTTGGCACTGTGCTGTAATTTATAGAACCGTTCCTTGGAGTAGACTCTTGATAATTTTTGTAACATTGCTTTGAAATAAACGAACAATAATATCTTTTGTAGTGGTTTTGTTAAACAAGGGTAAACAGAGAGAGAAAGGAGGATTTTGCTCAGGTCTCAGGGATCAAAAGTCTGTGGGCCACACTGGACTTGGAACCGCAGCTCACCAGCTCAAGCTCTCTTTACCCTGGCCTGGAAGATAACGTCGCCTGCAGCAAGTTCATTCACAGACAGAAGGAAAGAACCCAAGGCCCCAAGACCCCTTCCAGAGAGACCGTGTGGCTCTGCTCCTGGCTAGGAACCTTTAAGTAAAGATGAATTATCTGGATCTGCAGTGCCAACAAGCACTTGCCGGAGCTGAGGGCTTTTAGGGATAATATTCAAAATGATACTGTAGTGGCCATCAATCATAATTATTTTAAAATTCAATAAACATTTAGTGAGTACTTTCTTTGTGTCGGGGCATGGTGCCAAGTGCTGAGAAAGCCTTCCTTTATTCAAGCTTCCCAGCATTCCTGTTCTAGGGAGGCTGCTGAAGCCGGAGAAGGAAGAGGATTCCCTCCAGGGAAGGCCAGAGTAAGGTGTGATGCCCACGGCAGCTGCCAGCATTAAGCTCTTCCTACTGTGACCTGGGTGGAGGCACTGTGAACATTCATTTAAAAATCTATTGAGTGGACGGCATACAGATGAGAGACTTTTATTTAGTGTGGCATCAATTTGGCGTGAAGAAAAGTGTCTGAATTAAGGTGTCAGAGATGACTCTGTAGGCGAACTGAAGTTCCTTTGCTCTAGAAAATTGTAATGGCTTCCACAGACTACCTAGTCACAAGCAGCAGCTGAGTTTGGGTGAGCGTCCTGGCTTTGATTCTGCTCACTCACCTAATCCTCACAGCAGTTCAGGATGGAGCCCCGGCTGCCCCCTTTCACAGGTCACAAAAACAAGTCTTAGAATGGTAAAGCATCTCACCTAAGGCTAGGCATTGTGACTGAGTGGAACAGGGATGCCAGAGTGCCAACCTCCTAGGCCCAGGCTTAAGATATCACCGTTTGTATAACTGACTCATAAAAAAGGGTCATCTCGGAAGAAAGCAATTTATGTTCTCTTTACAAATGTACAACCATAAAATTGTGATGGTGTGTGCCAGCTCTATCATTTGGGGCAAACATGGTCGGTGTCTATATCCCGAGGCAGAGAGAATATTCATGTGCCCCATCAGCTGAGCCTCCTAAGAGATCCCAAGACTGGGTGCTAAGGGAAGGACTCATAGAGCTCCAGAGGGCATCCACAGAACACCCAAGTGTGCAGGAGTCTATCCTCTCCTTTTGTTATGTGGGACAGACTCTGGTTGTCAGGCTTGGCAGCAAGCGCCTTTACCTGCTGAGCCATCTCACTGGCCCTGCACTGTCTTAGGAGCCCATGTTGCTCAGGCTGGTCTTGAACTCACTGTGTATTTCAGAATGCCCGTGAACACCTGCCTGGTCCTCCTGCCTCCACTTCCTGAGTGCTGGGATGGCAGGCATGGGCCACCACACTTAGCTTTGGCTGTGTGCTTTGTGAGGTTTCAGTGGTGTCCAATGAAGAACAAGGAAACAGACAAGAGGCCAGACACGTGTGTCCCTCTGCTGGGCATCCCTGCCTGTCCTGGTCCTATGAGGCAGCTTCGTGAGCCCCTCTCGGAACTCAGACCCCTCCCCTATCTACTGCCATATGCACAGGTCCACCCCCAACATCACTTGCACGGGGTGGTGGGACCCCTCTACTCTCTCCACCCTCCCTCCCTTTGCCAGGCCTTCTTGACTCCCACTCCCATTCCCCATGCTGTTGCCGAAGTTCACTTAGCTTTGAACTTGTCACTGCCTCTCTCCCAAACCTTCAGTGACTCCCTCTTGTAGTTCAAATAAAATGCAGTCATCTCAGCCTGACTCTGTGCGCTCCTCTCTAAGTCTGGATTCACCCTCGTCTCCATCTTCTTCTTTATCTGTTATAAGGGGCCAAGTACTCTGCTTTCTTCTACCATTTCAGTGTTTGGCTTTCTAGTTATCATGAAATAAGAGGCTCGTTACTGTGACAGATAATCTGTGAAATACAGAAGAAAATGAGAAAGAAAAAATGGAAATGTCTTGCAGTCTAACTACATAGATACGATCTCCCTAATACAATGTATTTATGGGATTATTTTCTCTATATTAATATATAATATAAAGGGATACAATAAATAGACACAACAAGCCTGAGCTCACTGTGTAAGAATGATCCCATTGTCTTTTTTTCCCCACTGAGCAATAAAGCATCAGCAGTTTGTCATAGCCTTAAATATCCTTAAAAATCCTAAATCGAAGGAGTTATTTTGAGCGAGGCACTTAGGAGCATGTCTGGCACACAGCAGGTGCTCAATAAATGTTGGACCATTAGCTCCCGTCATTATTATAAGCTATTTATTATTATCCTCCGAAAACTTAATGTTTAATGATGGTATGATATTTAATGATATAGATATTTCACAATTAATTTGAAATGCCCCTTGCTGCTGGGCATGCAGGAGGCTCATAATTTTGTGCCCCTGTAAATGACCCTGAAATGATTACCTACGTGTATATGTGTACATGTATGCATGTGCCTGTTTGTTAACCTGCTGCCAATACGTTTTCTATTTTTTTTTCTCTCTTTAAACTCTTTTGAGTTTCTTTTCTGTCATTTGCAACTTAGAGAGTCTGGACCCAACATGAATATGCAAATTTCAGATTTCACAGGAGCCTCAGATAATTTCTTACTGTAAATGACAGTCCTGATCTGGGGTTCAACTATGTCTGGGACCCAGAATCCTAGCTGGAATTTGGGGTCCTGTGCCAAGAAAAGACAAGGCTGTCTCCTGACTGGGTTAGCAGCACTGGGTTACCTTAGAAGGAAAAGGATGGTCCACAAACATGAGGTGGGTGGATGATGGACAGACTTCCTGGTAGTCTCAGCTAAGGGAGATGCAGCTTTGGAGGTATAGCCTTAGGAACCGACTAGGCAGCCATCAGCTCTGGGCTGCTGTTTGCCTTTCTCTAGCCTGGGGGCGGGGGGCCGGCTGGATGACGACACTAGCTACACTCGCTCTGGGCCCCCTGCCTGCATTGTTGCACACAGTTTGATTGACAGATAGATGTCAGCCTCTTCCATTGCTAGTGGTGGCCTACTTAACGGCAATTGAGTTTTTAATGATTGACACGTCTTTGCTTCCTCACTACAGATGGAACCACTTGCCATAGGATGTGTGCAGGGTCCAGGGCCAAAGGAGACACCAACTCCCTTTGTTCAAAATCAAAATCAATCAGAGGGTCGGCTGTGGAGCACATGCCTGTAATCCAAGTAAACAAGGGGCAGGCAGAAGGATCAAGTGTCGATGGCATCATGGACTATACCAGATCCTGTCTCAAAAAAATATTGCTTGGAATTTCGAGATAGTAACAGAAAATCCAGATCCCTTTAAGCTCAGGGCCAGTATGGCTGAAGCTGGCCCTGACCTCAGAGTGTATTCTTATGCTTTTGACCATTTATATTCATGTTCGCTCTATGTAGCAGGGAGGGTGCGTGGTTGTGTGGGTGAGGGTGCCTGTGCACATGAATGTGCATCTATGTAGGTGGGGGTGAGTGGAAGGGCTGGTGGATCAGAAAAATCTTCCCCAAATCAAGCTTCTTAATGCATTGCACTCTAGTACAGCCAAATACAGACATTATAGTCTTTCTCTAGATTAGGGAAGTGTTTATGCATGACTTCATGCTATCCTTGGACCTGGGGCAATCACTCTTAATCTACTACCAAGCTATCTGTTTATTCAATAATCAATCAGCCTCCTTTCACTCTTATTCACCATTCATCCATTCACCCATCCACCCACCTAACAACTCATCTATCCACCCATCCACCCACCCATCTATCCACCCACTTATCCATCTACCCATTCACTCATCTACCCGTCCATCCATCCACCCAAGCATCTATCTACCCATCCACCGATCTATCCATCAATCCATTCATCTACCCATCCACTCAGGCATCTACCTATCTATCTACCCATCCACCCACCCATCCATCCATCTATCCATCTATCCACCTATCCATCTACCTACCCATTCATCTACCCATCCATCCACCTACCCATCCACTCCACCCACCCATCCATCCATCCACCCATCCACCTGCCCATCTACCCATCCATCTACCCATCCATCCTCCCATCCATCCTCCCATCCAGTCTCCCGTCCACTCCACCCATCCATCCATCCATTCATCCACCCATCCACCTGCCCATCTGCCCATCCATCTACCCAACCATCCTCCCATCCATCCTCCCATCCATTCTCCCATCCATCCACCCACCCATCCATCCATCTATCCATCCATACATCCATTTATCCATCTATCCACCTATCCATCTACCTACCCATTCATCTACCCATCCATCCATCTACTCATCCACTCCACCCATCCATCCTCCCATCCATCCTCCCATCCAGTCTCCCACTCATCCTCCCATTCATCCACTTATCCACCCACTTATCCACCCATCCACCTGTCCACCCACCTGTCCACCCATCCACCTGTCCACCCATCCATCCACTCATCCATCTACCCGTCCATCCTCCTACCCATCCACCCATCCATTTTTCACTTATTGTTCATTCATTCCTTCACTGATTTTTAAAACAGATAATAACTTCCCACTGTGGCAGAAATTGTTTTATTAGACACCAGAGAAATGCATAGCTAAAATTAGCATTTAAACCAAATGAATTCCAACATAGAAAGTTCCTGTTGGCTCCCGGTATGTATGTTGCAACTCTCACTTTTCACTACCTGATCCAGGAAGTTAAGACTAACATGACTTTAGATGCCATAGCTAAATGAAATTGGGGAAGTGCTGGCCTGGCAAATCCTTTCAGAAAATGACCTCCAAACTGGGATGTTACTTCCAAGCCCCAAATTCACTCCCTCTAATTCACACGGCACCCTTGGTACTTCTTGTTTAAAGCCTCTTAGATCCCTTTATAAAAGGGTCAATCTACTAATATGTCATATTTTACAAATTATTGTCTTTAAAAAATTAAACATGTTGAAGACCCACCAATTTAAGACTTTTTATTTTTATTGCTTAGAGTTTATTTTTATTATTTTTTAATTATGTGTGTATGTGTGTTTGTATGTGGGTTTGTACAGTGACTACAGGTGGCCATGGAGGAGGCCAGAAGAGGGCATTGGATCCCCTGGATCTGGAGTTGCAGGTAGTTTTAATCTGCTCAGTATACATGCTAGGAACTGAATTCAGGTCTTCCACAAGAGCAGTATGCACTCTTAACCACTGAGTCATCTCTACAGCCTCAACTTGTGAATCTTTAACATGAGGGACTACAAAGTCTTAGAAAACATATCACAGGAAAACAAAAGAATTTATTCCAACACTGAGTGTCTTTGCCCTTGCGTTCATCTGAAAGTACACACGTCTTAAACTGGTATTTCTAATTTAAGAGAAGAAAAGGTTCAAACATCTGTGATACTCCCTCTCAACATAAAATGAGAAGAGAATGCTATATCACCCTCTTTTAATTGATATCTTGTCCTTCACTTAAATTACATGTCAGAACAAACTGTCAATTTTCAGGAAGATATTGATATCTTATTCCCATTACTTTTTTTAACCTGTGCAAGGAATAAAACATTAAAACAGTGATTATATATGAATCACATCTTATACATTGGAGGTAGAGTATAATTAGAAAAATAAGTTTTACCACTTGTAATTCAGTCTTACAAAACAGATTCATCCTTGCGCTAAAAATTGCGTTTAACTAGAATAATCCAACTAGATGATTTGTGAAAGACATACACCAAGAATTTACTTCCACAAAACTCATTTCTGGTGCTTCCTGTAAGGTGACTAAGCCTCTACCCTCCCCACCATTACAGTCTCCAATGAGCATCTGCCCTGACAGGAAACACATGCCTTAGCCAGAAGTTTGAATGAGATTCCCTCAGGCCATTGGAACCAGTTGAGGGCTTAGAATGACGGGAAGGTCGAGAGCTTTGGGTTGGGATGTCATCTCCACGTCTGCCATTGTTCAAGGAAAAGTGTGTGGAAAAGCCGTTCTCACAGTTACACAACTCGTTCATTTGTCAGTTCAGTCATTCACTCCTGCTGCTTGCGATTGGCACTGATGGTGGGTTTGGAACTCCAGTCAGAAATGAAGGGGACCAGATCTTTGTCCTAATGACCTTGAGATCACACAGGAAAGGTGCTTGACCGATGCTTCCTTGTGGTACAGCACCTCAACCACTGTCTCCACCTCCACATGAATCCTCTCTGCTCTTGACCCCAAAACACAAACCTCATCTCAAAGCGAACAAGAAGATAGTTTATTCTAGAACCAAATATGTGTGACCATGGTCTGAGAACACAGATTCAGGTTACCTCAAATACCTTGTTTCAACAAAGTCACAATTTCATGAAGTTTTTATAGTAACAGAACAAAAGAAAGTCATACATCAAGGCCCTATTCCAATGCATTGGTGGAAACATCAAGTAGAGGGTTACAGCCAAGCAGGGAATGCGACTGACATCCGCCTGGGGTACTATCTGATGACATCATTAGCTTTAAGGTTAGAGCAGGGAATGGAGGTGAAGTGGCGAATGGAGGTCCTGGGAGGAAGAGCAGGAAAGAATGCACAGCACCTGACTTCCAGGGCCCACTATCCCCTACCACTCTCCATCCAGAAGGCCCATCCCTGGCCTACTAGAAGCATCCCTATGTGATCAGTCTTGGCAATGCATGGAGACCCTGGGTTCACATTTACAGTTGGCTAATTTCTGCTGTAAGTTATCACTGTTATAGTTGAAATGTCAGTTGTGCCCCACAGGCTCATGCGTTTGAACACTTGTTCCTCACAGGCAGCACTGTTTTGAAGGTACTAGAACATTTATCAGATGGTGTCTGCATGAAGAAAGTGGGTGTCAGGGGCCAAGCTGCGAGATTCATATCCCAGCCCCACTTCCTGTCCTCTATCGTTCCACCCAAATGTAAACAGGCAGCCCCATGCTCCTGCCACCACCTCTGAGAGCTGCTCCCACCACCAAGCCTGCCCCATACTGATAGACTGCGTCTTCAAACGATGGGCCAAAAGAAATCCTTCTTCCCTTCAGTTGTTTCTTGTTCGGTATTTGCTCACAACAAATTGCTGCCTTCCCTCCTGCACCTCCACCTGCTCCATGACCACATGGTCCGAACTAGAATCTAGAACTCTGTTTTGGGTGATACCAGACCACCTCCCACCTTGACCTCTGGGTATCTATCATCTCTTCATACCACAGGCATCATGGTGATAGTTAACCTGCCTCAAAGAGGATGGCTGCATAAATCCAATGAGAGCTTCAAGCATGCAAAACACTCCGCATTCTGCATAGCAACTGGTGCAGCCAAGTTTGTTTACTGTGTCTATTTTCACTTTTCCTGTCTGAAGTCCCCTACCCAACACAATGCCTCGCATAATGAAGGTAAGCAACAGATGTTTGTTGAATTCAGTTGGCTAAAGATTGGAGGGTTGAATTGCAGAATCTTCAAGGGAAGGAAATTCTTGCGTTATTTTCATTCATATTTTATATCTCTCATCGAAAGAAAGGCTTGTTGTGGGCAGGCGAGATGGCTCAGTGCATAGAGGTGCTTGCTGTCAAGACTGACAACTTGAGTTCGATCCTTGGGTGGAAGGAGAGACCCAACTCCTGCAAATTGTTCTCTGACCTCCATACACGTACCGTGGCATGCCTCTCCCCAAAGTAAATAAATAAATGGGAAAAAATTCTCATTACATATCAAATTATTGTGCACATCCTAGGAGGTGGTGAGGTATCGTTGATTAAGTTCTTAGCCTGATTCTCCTGAGACTCTTAATCTGGCAGGGAAAGTTGACATCAAGATAAATGGATGGCTTCATATGAAATGGTAAAATAGGTTTGTACGGGGTAAGCTGAGCACAGAGGGGCCAAACCTCCCATAAATCCTTCCCTGACTTTTACCTCCACATAACCTCAAGACGTCCTCTCCCACCACCATGACCTTTGACCCTACCCCCTGACCTCCTTGCTGTCCTCAAGCACTCAAGCAAGCAGCCACTCGGGGCTCCTACCTCTGCTCTCCCATCAGCTCCATACCTGCATGCCCTATCCACTGGGTGCCGACCTGACTCAGTCATAAGGCAGCCAAACATCTGGCTGAGCATCATCCTGGGACGTGCCTGCCAGGCCTCCAACCAGAACTCACACCATTGGGTCTCCTGGGTCTCAGGCCCTTCAGACTTGGTTGGAACTTAATCGTCCACGTGGTTTCTTGATCCCTGGTTTCTTGTCTGCCCAGGTTTTATGCACTAGCCAGTAAAAGGAAGGAGTTTAGGGGAGGCTTTTAAAAGTTCAGTGAATGAAAGATGCATAATCATGAAGCTCTGAATCTAATGAGTGGCCCTGAGTGGCTCAGGGGCCTCACCCTCAGCATGTCGTGTTTATTAGCAACCCCACAGGAGCTGTAAAGGAAGCCTCCTGGGACAGTGCGGAAGGCCTTTCATGGTCTAACCCTGACCTCCCCCCGACATGCTTGGATTTCTGAGTCTCCCTTCCACTGAAATCTCCAGATGATTCCACACACAGTTTTGTCGCTGGTCCTTTGCTCAATCCTGCCCTTCCAGGCACAAGTTTTAATCCTTCCATTAACTCACTCCACATGGTCCTCCATCTTCCAGACCTGAAACATCCTGTTTTGCCCAGAGATTATTTACATCCCTGTATGCCTCCATGTGTGCCATGGACCTGCTCAAAAGAACCCTCTTTCCCCAACCTCAGCTTCCGTCTGTCACTCACTTCTCCCCTTGCAGCCCAGGTGTTCTGGGTTGGGGGGTTGGGAAAGGCCCCAGTCAGGCAGTGCCAGGAGCTCTACCTTCGGCTCAGCATGGACATGTGACCTAGGCCTGTCCCACTACAGAGAACCTTAAGGCCTGGTTTAGATGCTATCTGAAGAGAAACTTCGTGCCTTACTTATCACCAATGGGGTCAAGAGGCTCCTGCTCCAGCTGTTCTGCACAAGAACTAACAAAGAAGTGGTAAAGTCCAAAGACTGGGAGAAACCAGAGCCACCCGGAGCACTAGGCGTCTGTATCCAGCGGTGCCTGAAGTCAGATCTAAGCTTCTCAGGTGAGGGAGCCACAATGTTCCCAGACTACCATTTGCAACAGAAGTTGTCCCTCATGAGGGGAGAATGTTGAGGTGGAAGAATGTAGATGGAGCGTGGAGATAAGGAGACAGAAAGGAGCCCGTATGGGCTGGAGGGGCATCAATCAACCAACACTCTATTAGGAAAATTCTGTAAAGAAATAAAGTACTCTGTATGCTGATTTAAGAGTAAATTTGGGGCTGGAGAGATGGCTTAGCTGTTAAGAGTGCTTGCTGAAGTCTCAGAGGATCAGGGTTGGTTCCCAGCACCTATGTGGGGAGAAAGTTTGCTCACTACTGCCTGTAACTCCAGCTCCAGGAGATCCAATGCCCTCTTTTGGCCTCTGCAGACATCTACACTTACATACACAAATGCACCCACAGATAACACACGTACACAAATAAAAATAAAAATAATTTTCCAAAAACAAGTAAAATGGATTTAAATTAAATTGTGGAAAAGGAAGAAAGATATAGTCTGTCTGAGATGCCTGCCCCCCAACTCCCCACCACTCTCCCCTGAGACTGAAGGTTCTGCAAATAGGCTCTGGGCCAGCAGATCGCTGCCCCTTCCGAACTATACAGAACAATGTTTTCTAACCCTTGTAAACACTCACTTAATGCCCATTGAATGTATTCAGTGGCACAAAAAAATTATGTTTTAATAACTTGGCCGTGCTCATTGGACTAAATCACCCAAGTTTTTATTTGATGTAATTATGAAATAACACCTTCAACCAATTTAACATATAAAAAGTTCTGGTGGGGACATTTGTCTTCATTTCTGTGTTTTTTAAATATTACTTGTCCTGCTTCTGGGAGAAAAATATTCCAGTGCATTAATGTTTTTGTGTTGAATATGAAACAGAGCTCCTAAAGACTAATTTTCCAGATTACTTATTTTATATTTAATGTCATTAATTCCACATGTGTGAAAACCATATAATTATACCCGCCCTATTAGTAGAGAATAAAATTCTGTATTTTTCAAATGTAGTAATAGATAAGTTGGCACTCAACTCATGTACACAAATGGGGTTTCTGAACTTTAGTGTGATTTCAATTATCTCTCTTTACCATCACAAGTGCCCGGCAAAATACCAGGACTGAGCCCGTGGGGGACATTTCTCATTCAGATCACACCAAGTCTGCGCACAGTACAGTGCTCACAGCTCTCCAGCAGGGAAGTCTCTAGGGAGTAAAGACCAAGAGGTTTCTCCTCACTCCAGCTCCCCTCTCAGCCTGAGCTGGATGAGAACGGAGACTGTCCTCCTGCCACTGCTCCTGTCACAACCATGGGAGGAAGAGCACCGAGCGCCGCAAGGAAAAAGAGCCAGTGGGGCTCCCTGGGTGAGGACGCCATGTTGGGGTTTAGACTCTTGAATCAGAGATACAGGTGGGGGCTGGAGAGATGGTTAAGCGTACCGACTGTTCTTGCAAAGGATGCAGGTTTGATTCCCAGCACCCACATGGCAGCTATCAATCATCTGTAACTCCAGTTCCAGGGGATCTGATGCCCTCTTCTAGTCTTTGTGGGCATTGCATGACACAGGCACACTTACATGCATACAGGCAATACACTCAATACACATAAAATAAAAAATAATATTTTTTTAAAGGAGATGCACAGGGGCTGGAGAGCTGGCTCAGCAGTTGAGAGCACTGATTGCTCTTCCAGAGGACCCGGGTTCAATTCCCAGAACCCACATGGTAGCTACGAACTGTCTTAACTCCCGTTCCAGGGGACTCCAAAGCCCTCTTCTGACCTCCATGGCATGGCACGACACAGGTGCACTTACATACATGCAGGCAATACACTCATACACATAAAATAAAAATAATATATAAAAAGGAGATGTACAAGTGTAAGGGCTGATAAGAAATGAAGGAGATGATTAAGCACTGGGTAGACACTCCTGAGTGGGCGGAGAAGCGAGGACCCTGCATTTCTTGGGAAAGCTCCACTTCTTTTTTAAAGAGAGTATTCCCCCATTTAGCTTAAAAAGCAAACCCTCGTGGCTTCACTGTCCCGCAGGGAGCACGGCACGAGGGTGTGTGCAGGGAGTTCTGAGGCCAGCAGATGGGAAACCCTCCCTTCAAGGCCCGGCTGACTCATGCGGGGGCTGTACTGTCCAGCTTTCTGCACATCAGTTTCTGCCTGCTCTGGGTGGAGCCTTGCCAGCCCCCAGCAGTGTCCAGTCCTCTGTCTCATTCCCTCTGGCCATGCCTTCAGTGTCCACCCTCTTCTGACTGCTTCTGACGTGAAAGATGACTCAGTCCATTAAGTGCTCGTTTTACAAACACAAAGATCTGAGTCCTATCCGCAGAACTTACATAAAAAAGCTAAGCATGATGGTGCATGCTTGTAATCCTAGTGCTGAAGAGGTGGACACAGGCAGCTCCCTGACCAGCCAGCCTGGAATACTCAGTGAGTTCTGGGCCAATCAGAGACCTGGCCTCACAAAGAGAAGATGGATGGCACCTGAGGAACATCTGGTTCACCCTTCTACCCTATTCATCCAGCCAGCGTCTCTTGGTGAAACCCAGAGCTGGCCACTATAGCTAACCTTGCTAGCCAGCTTGTTCTGGGGCTCTCCTGTCCCTGCCTTCAGAGACTGGAAATGCCTGCATGCCACCCTGCATTTATGTGAGTTCTGGGCTCCACACTCTAGTCCTTATGTTTGCACGACAAGTGCTTTAACCCTGAAACTTCTCCCCAGCCCAAGGACTGTAACTGTTTGCAGTGTTCTTAAGCACCTCACCCGTGGCTTTGGGTATGGGTGGAGCCTAGATGGCGGGGTGTTCACCTACCTGTCACCCAGTGGTCATTATGAACACCACTCTGTTCTATGAATGGAAAAGTGGGACCAATCTCAAAATCCAGCATAATCCAGGTACATTAAGAGGCCTCAATTTTTGGTTTGTGTTTGTTTTCTGAAACATTTTTCATTCCACCGACTGCCTACTCTAACACATACCTCCCACCTCAACGGCCCCAAACTCACTATCTAGTCTGTAGAGCTTTAGGAAAATCTTGGATACAAAACTTCCAGAAGGTTCCACGACAATAGCTAAGACAGGTTGAAATCTTAGTCTTATTGTTGAACACTGGAAGGACAGCAACAGGAAAATGAGGCACACAAGTACAGTCCTGGGCGTGGAGTCCAGTTCTCAGGCCCTGCCAGCTGGGACTTCCGATCCCTTCTCACTCCTCTGTCTGTTACACAGGAGCTGCTTCCTGGTACCAGTGAGACAGTCCTCGCCTGCCTATCTTCTTCTCTGATTCTGAGCCTGGCTCTGCTGTTGTGGGGCCACAGGGCCAGTAACCAACTGCCCACCAGCTGGTCTCTGGTACCTCTTCGGGGGTGTATTGGTTCTTCCTGCAGACGTAACAAATCACTCCAAACTTCCAGGCTTAAAATAGCAAAAACGTTAATTCTTACAAATCTGAAGGTGACATCTAAGTCAAGGTGACAGCAGAATCCTGTGCCTTTCTGGGGCCTCCAGGGTGAGCCTTTTCCATGCCCCTTTCTTCTAGCTTCAGTTCCTATTGCTGTGATAAAATACTCTGACCAAAAACACCTTGAGGAGAAAAGGGTTTACTGCATCTTACACTTTCAGGTGACGTCCACCATTGAGGGAAGTGAGGCAGGAACGCAAGGCTGGAACCTGAAGGTGGGAGAGACCATGGAGGAGCGCTGCTTCCTGGCTTGCTCCCCTGGTTGGCCCAATTGCCCTCCTTATAAAGCCCATAACCACCTGCCCAGGGATGGCATTGCCCCTAGTGCACCGGGACTTCCAAATCAATTACCAATTAAGAACTAGTCACAGCCCCAGGCCAATCTGATGGAGGAAATTCCCCAACTGAGGTTCCAACTTTCCCAGTGTCTCCAGCTTATGTCAAGAGACAAAAACTAACCAACACACTTTTCCAGCTCCTGAGGGCTGCCTGCTCTTTGGCTCCCAGCCACATCCCTCCACCTGGGCTTCTGGCCTTGCATCTCCATCTCCTTTATATAGTCTCACTCTCCTGCCTGGATTCTCAGGGATCATTGGAGATCACCTCTCCATCTCTAGATGCTTCACTTCAGCTCTTCTGCTGTGCACAGTGACATGCCCACAGACTTTGTGGTGGTGTTGGTGGTGAATCATTACTCTTCTGATCACAATGAACAGGGTCAAATGGTGCTGTGTTCCCTTTCTACTCCCTGAGGCCAGCCCTTCTTCCTACTGTCCCTCACACAGACAGACCTCTAACAGCCTCCTGTGTTCTATTTCCCCAGACAGACCTCTAACAGCCTCCTGTGTTCTATTTCCCCATCGTGATATAGCACTGCAGTTCCTGGGCCACTTGGATTTGGCTGAAGTCATGTGACAGATTCTGGCCAATGAGTTGTAAGCAAAATAATAGGCATCACTTCCTGGTGGGAGCATCGAGTTTCCAATGCAAGGCTTTCCTGGGCCTTCTTTTGCCTCTACCTGGCACCACCTACAGGCCGTCAGGAATCAAATATGCAATGCCTGGCTAGCTCTGAATTTCAGGAAAACATGCAGTTCCAAAACTTGTTATCTGAAACTCAAATGTAACTGAGTATCTTATTTGCACTTGCTAAGTCTAGCAGCTCCTAGTGTAAGACACCAAGTTCCCACACACACTGAGATGTGGGTGATCTGTCACCACACCAGTCCCTGTCCTTCCTTCCTGGCTGCCACTAGCTTAGACGATTGTCAGAGTTATGACTGACAGCAAGTAAGATGAGCCTTCTACAAGCAAAGGAGCAAGAGGTGTCAAATCATCAGTCCAAGAACACGTCTTCATCCACAGCATCTGCAGTAGCCTGATCAGAAGCCAGTTTGCAGGTCCAGATGTCTACAGAGCACTTACTACATTTATGTCCAGCTGCTGAGGACCCTTACCATGCCTAGGCCTCAGTTGGTAGGGAAGAGGAGACTGGGAGAACAGTCTCAGAATTAAGCAGGTCTGGGCTAGACAGGTGGCTCAGCAGTTAAGAACACTGGTTGTTCTTGCAGAAGACCTGGGTTCGAATCCCAGCACCCACATGGCGGCTAACAACTGTCCGTAACTCCAGTTCCAGGGGATCCGACAGCCTCTTCTGTTGTCTGCGGGCACTGCACAACATGGGCACACTTACCTACATGCAGGCAATACACTCATACACATAAAATAAAAATAATAAATAAATTTTTTTTAAAAAAAGAATTAAGCAGGTCTCCCATGGTTTTTACATAAATCTTTGCAGCTTACCACCATTCACTGCTAGGTTCACTTGGAAGATGAAATATAATTTAGCACAACACGATGGGTATAATAGATCTGTATTTCATGTCCATGTGAGGAAGCCCTGGAATCAAGTGGCGTTTTTTTGCATGTTTTTATTACTCCAAAGAGAGGCAATTTTTAAGACATTTTACCAGAAATAACTTGAAGCAGTTTACATTTTATATATATATATACACACACACACACACACACACACACACACACACACACACACAAAATAAGATTTAAGGGGGGAAAAGTAGGAATAAGAAATCAAAGACCAAAAGATTTGCCAACATGGGGTCAACTTTGGTGGAATAATGAAGGATTCCTTTAGCTCTGTTTTTTTTGTTTATGAAAATCCTAATGAATTATTGGGCTTGCTAACAGAGCATAGGGTGGGGGTTTATTTACAGAAGAGTGCCCCTCCCCCATTTACGGCTGCACTGGAAAGTCCTCACTCAAATATAGATCAGGTGACTTCCTGACAGCTGCACAAAATGGCGAGAGAGGTGCCTCATTCACGACATTAATATCCTTAGCCCCTCCCCCACTGCGGCTAAGGTCGACTGATTGGGTGGGAGGGGTAACTGACCCCTCCCCCATCCACTCCTTGATGAGCGTGGGAAGGAGGTGTTACTATGGCTTTCTGGCATAGCGGTTGGAGGACACCTCCAGTTAACACTCTACCCCTTCCTCCGGCTCTTACATTCTTTCCTCAAACCTCTTCTGAAAAAGTCCCTGAGCCTTGGAGGGGGTGGTAGGTGTGGGATGGAATCAAATTTTAAATTGGGAAGTTCTTGTATCCATCGTGTGGCCTGCAC
The DNA here is from genome assembly GCF_000622305.1 of Nannospalax galili. Lineage (NCBI taxonomy): Eukaryota > Metazoa > Chordata > Mammalia > Rodentia > Spalacidae > Nannospalax > Nannospalax galili. The sequence continues at coordinate 7,013,854 of NW_008360325.1, forward strand.
TCTTAGTGACACAGACAGTTGGCACCCTTCATAAGATACCCAGGGAAGTTGGGCTTTTGCAGGAGGCCAGTGCTTGGGAGATGTAGAGAACACAAAGACAGGAAGTACCAGGCTGTAATTTTCAAAGGTGCTAGGTGCTGAGCCTTAACCAGAGCAACAGCAGTGCCACACTGTCTGAAGAAGCCAGGGAGAGAGTGCAGGATCTCGGTGCTGGGAGGAGGGCTTCTCACATGAGTTAAACTCTTTCATAGGAACAGCAGCAGCTGTGATGTATAGAGGCCCTACTGTGTGCTCAGAACTTTGCAACAATGTCTTACCCCTTACAGCAATCCTGCACAAGGGCCTTACTACTTACCTTTCCCCACGGGCGCCTCTCCCCAGGAAACCTCTCCCCACGGGCACCTCTCCCTGCATTCCCACTGCAGTATCTCTGCCATGCTGCCCACACGAGCAGCAAGAGTCACTCATCCCACGTTTAGTAGCCCATTATGTTGTTGGCCACCTTTCTGTCTCCAGTCCAGTCAGTGTTTGGTAAGCGCCTGCAGTGCAGTGCAGCATCATGGGAAAGCAGGAGGACTACGGCTTCAGACAGACATGAGTAGGAAATCCAGCTCTCCCAGCTTGCATTTACTTGGGAGGCACATTTGCATTTGTGTCTCTCAGCCTCAGTTTCCCCATTCTTGCAGTTAACTTGGTACTATCAAAGTGACAGGCAGCCAGTTTAGTCTTGCATAGAGACCAGGGTTTGTAAGTAGTCAGATGAAAGTTGGTAGCTGTGATGATTGATCTTTGTTGTCAGCTTGACTGGACCTGGAGTCAACTAAGAGTCAGGCCTCTGGGTAGGTCTGTGAGGGGGTTTCCTGGAAGGATTAACTGAGGGGGAAGACTCCTCCAGGCCGCAGCACCTTCCAGTGGGTGGCCCAGATATAAGGAGGTCTGAGGGAAAAGCCGTTGATTTCTGCCTACTTGTCTTCACCTTTCGAGGATGAGTCTGTCTATGCTCTGTCACTAAATTCAGAACCAAGTGTGTGTTCAGGCTCCAAATGGGGGCTGAAGACCAGTAGCTCTCCACGAATCTTCCAAGCTTCAATGCCAGACTGGGATTCCTGAGGTACCCAGCGACTGAGCAGCTACTGGACTCCCAGCCTCTCCAGCATAAAAAGAGCCTTTGCCAGACTACCAGGACCATATCATGTAAACCAAGGTAATAAATCCCCTTTTAATATATATTCATCCTGTTGGTTCTGTTCCAGAGAACCTTGACTAGCACAGTAATTAAATATGACAGCAGCTAATGACTATCCATTCAGTCCTGATAAAACGAAAATCACCTTCCAACATGTTACTCAGCCCTCAGCTGCCCTCTTTGGCTAGAACCACTGTGTTGTTCTTGGTATGTGACTCATCCTTTTGGATAGATCATAAGTGTTACAGAGTTGGACCATACCGGGGGATGGGTGGACAGCTGTATTAGTTCCTTTTTTGTTGCTGTGATAAAACATTCTGATAAAAACAGCTTAAGGAATAAAAAGTTTATTTTGACTCACAGTTTCAGAGGGATACAGTCCATCGCAGTGGGGAACATGTGGAAAGGAAGCCTGGCAGGAGCAGGGAGCTAGGAGAGGAGAGAGAGAGAAACAGAAACAGAAGCAGAGAAACAGGAATGGGACCAGGCTATAAAAACTCAAAGTTGGGGCTGGAGAGGTGGCTCAGTGGTTGAGTGCACTTGCTGTTCTTCCAAAGGACCTGGGTTTGAGTCCCAGCACCCACATGGTGGCTCTGTTGCCGTCTTCTGGCCTCCATGGACTCTGCATACATACCGGTATATATATGCAGGTAAACAAAAATACTTCTACAAACAGAAATAAAACCTCAAAGTCCACCCCTAGCAACATGCTTCCTCCAGCAAGGCACCACCTCTTAGAGGTCCTACTACCTTCCCAAAAAGCACCACCAGCTGGGGACCAAGTGGTCAAACACACGAGCCTCTGAGGGATGTTTCGTATTAAAACACCACAATAGCTATTTGTGGATGAGCATCTGCTTTAGAGCTGCTGAGACTAGCTTCAGGAAAACAGGTGGAGCAGAGATTTAAAGTCTGGGCATGGTCTACATTGCTATACACTGTCTTGATATCACCCCAAGGAGAGGGCTCCAAGAGAATGAAGGAAATCTGCAACTATGGTTGAGATAGTAACCATTCTGCCCAGGAAAACGGTCCAGAAACACCATGACTTTTACAGGCATCCCTAAAATGACTTGGTAATGCCCTCTTTCCTATCCGTGTATCATCAACAATTTGTGAAAGGACTCTTTCCAGAATTTTGCCTGATGCTATGTCTGAACTGGGGTGGGGACACATGTCCACCTTCAGTCATTTGTGGAATTTCCAATGTCTTTGACGTCAGGTTCAGCTGTAATTCTCACCAGTTCCTAGAATGTGGGCAACCTGGATCAGAGAATTCTAACCCACCTAGGGCTACAGCTGGATTTCAAGAGCACTCTCATGGGCTGCTCCCCTATGGTTTGTTATGATCTCTTGGACCTCATTAGAATTGTGACGTGTTCTTGACCCACCCTTTCTCTCCGCTTCCCAACCCCCCACCCCAGACCTACTGGGTCCAAATCTTTCTCCAAAGAGTACCCAAGTGATCCAGGTACACACGACCCATTCAGAAGCACTGAGTTTGAGAAGCGGTTCTCTTGGACTTGACTCTACTTTAGAAATAAGTGGATGGGTGGGGTTCAACTTTGCCCCCTGCCTGGCCCTAACCTTAGAATAACTTGTTTGGGGGCAGTTCCCAAGTGTGGGTATTGTTTAAATGTACATCAGTGATTTAGATGTGAAACTAGGCTAAAGAGAGCTCCCCTTCCTGAGGCCGAGCATCTCCGTTCAGGCAGGCTCAGTCCCTCCTGTAAGGAATGCAATGGCCTTGTGAACCTGGAGATCACATGGCCAGAGCTCCTGAGAAAGACAAAGATACATCTGGAAAACGAAGGACCTAGAGCAGCTTGATGAACATATCCTGGTAAACAAACATAAGTTCATACAGTCTCATTAAAGTGCAGTCACATGCTCTGTTTATAACGATAGAGTTGCCAAAAAATGGGCGTCAGTAAAACAAACCGTATTGTCACAATGGTTATTATTATTGTAACAAAACTTTAACATTTCCCACCCCTCTGCCAATGCAATCACAATGCATAATGCATTTGCGATTACTTCCAGCTGTCTCCTGCTCTATGAATGGGGACACTTTGCTACACACAGCATTCAGAAACCTTGTACATTTGCATGATAAGCAGCCATCTTCCCATTCATGAGTAGACACTCCACTGGGAAGTAGTAGATGGGGCTCCTCAGACTTGGAAGGGGCCCTTCCTCCTGATTTTAGAGGTCAACACAGTTGTATGATAACTGAGACATGACCGAAGGCAAGATAGATTTCAAACCTGACCTTGTTTCAAGTTCCTATTATGCCGCCCAAGTCCTGGTAAGCACGATAAACGTGTATTCTTATCTGCAGTAGACAGACCAGCCTGACTATATCAGTGACTGTTGTGATGTTCAGAAGAGGCTCAAATATGAGTTGCACAACAGCAGGTAACTCTAGCAACATAAGGGCACAGCGATATGACACATTCTGTGTCAATTGTGACAATTTCCACCACAGAGAGGGGGACATGTCTATCTTCCAAACATTTACATTTTCATGTTTTCTTTCTAAACAGAGGAGAGAAGGTTGATTGGATGGATGGATGGATCGATGGATGAATGGATGGATGTTTGAGTGAACAGATAAGTAAGGGAGTTGGGGAGATGGATTGAAGGGATGAACAAATGAACAACTAGACAGACGAATGGGATAATGAACAGTTTGCTGGGTGACGGGATGGATGGATGGATGGGTATATGGATGGGTGGATGGATAGATGGATGGATAGATATATGAGTAGATGGATGATGGATGGATGGATGGATGGATGGATGGAGAGATGAATGGGTGGGCATATGGGTGGATGGGTGGATGGTAGTTGTACACAATAGAACCTCACCACTCATTCCACCTCTTACCTCAACTGCTTGACCTCTCATACCTCTAAATCAGCTATCTGAATGCCTTCTGAGTCTGGTCTACAAGGCCTTCGTTGTCATCAGAGCTGTCTTTTCCATCCTCACTTTTTATTTCTCATGCTCCCCACTGCCTCATACCTGTGCCTTCCCACTCCTATTTCTTGGGTCTACAGTTGTTGATTTGTCAGCCACAATCAGTCTAGTTACGTCTGACTCTAAGACTTCTGCTTAAAGTCCCCCTGAGCTTAATCATTCAGATGGACTAGTATGTATTAAGCACCTACCTGACAACCCTCGTGTTATCCAAATGGTCACCCTGTATGGGTCATATTACTGTCCTTACATTTCCCCTGGGCTCAAAGAAGGGGACTGACTTACTAAGGTGTCCCACTGCTGAGCTGTAGTTTGAACCCATGTCTTCTGACTCTGTTTACAATTCTCTCCCCTCTGGTCATCAGGACTGGTCTAAACTAGAGGAAAATTTTTGTATCATAGCTTAATTATCTGCAAATGGAGGTGCATATAGGAGGGGCCTGGGGAGCTGAGAGGCACAGCCGTTGGGTGTTATTCAGCAGCCATGAAACTCTTGCTTGTGCTTGACCCGGGCCTGCACAGGGCCCTTCCAAAGCTGAGCCCAAGTGGAAGTCAAACTTTGATAGTTTTATTTATTTTTTATCTGTATGAGTACTACCTGCATGTGTGTAAGTGCACCCGGGTCATACTATGCCTGTGGAGGTCAGACGAGGGAGTCAGATCCCCTGGAACTGGAGTTATGGATAGTTGTTCACCACCATGTGGGTGCTAGGATTGGAACCTGGGTCCTCTGCTAGAGCAGCTGGTGCTCTTAACCACTGAGCTGTCCCTCCAGCCCCAAGAGAGAGCCTTCATCTTAAATTGGCTCGTAACAACTCACACTTTGCTCTTCTTCCTCGGCTAACTAACATGAAATGTATGGTGTTTGATTTCGTTCTTCATAAGAATGGGCACCTTTGGAGGAAGGACTGAGTGAACTTAGTAACTCGGTAAGTAGGTGGAGTGCCAGGTGAGGAGTTAGAAGGGAGGAACAGCACGGAGCAGCCTGGCCAGAGGCGACCAGAAGTCCTGAGTAGCTGTCGGGCTGTCTACAAAACACAGAAGTGAACCCAAATCCCCAGATTCAGTGGAGACAGGCTAAAAGATCAGCCCCTGTAACTTACTGGAATGTGGGGAAAATAGCACTGGATGCAACTTCCTGAATTTCACCAGCAAAATATCAAAGTGGAGACTAGGTACTTTAAAGATTCCTCCCATCACTTGTTAGCTATGTGACTTCAGACCAGCCACGGACAGAACAGAGATGTCTACAGTCTAACCAGACCTCTGAAACAAGTGGGCTGACACAGAGGGGGTGCCGAGCACACAGTAGGAGCCATGGTTTTACTTCTTGGGGTTTCTGGCACTTACTCTTTTTAAGTGAGCTGCAACAGAGAAGAAGCCTTAGCTGGATTTGTTCTTCCTCCTGCACCAAGATTTCTGGGAGGTGGCTCAGTCAATAAATGCTTGTACAAGCCTGAGGACTTGAGTTTGATCCCTGGCATCCATGGTAAAAAAAAGGGGGGGAGGGGAGTGGAGGGAGGGCAGGCCTGGAGAGATGGCTCAGCAGCTAAGAGAACTGACTCCTCTTGCAGAAGACCCAGGTTAAAACCCCAGCACCCACATGGCAGCCGACAACCATCTATAATCCCAGTTCCAGGAGACCCGATGCCCTCTTCTGACCTCCATGGGCATTGCAGGACATGGGTGCACTTACCTACATGCAGGTAATACACTCATACACATAAAATAAAATAAAAATAATAAATAAAATATTTTAAATTTGGCCGGGCATGGTGGCACACACCTTTAATCCCAGCACTCAGAAGACAGAGGCAGGCGGATCTCTGTGAGCTCAAGGCCAGCCTGGTCTACATAGGGAGTTCCCGGACAGCTGGGGCTACAGGGAGACACTGTCTCAAAACGACCCCCCCCAAAATTTTTTTTAATTAAAAAAAGCTAGCAGTGTGTATTTGTCGTCCAGCTCTGAGGAGGTAGGGACGAGCCCTGTGGCTCAGTGGCCAGCCCAGTCTAACTGAAAACAGCGAGCTCCAGCTTCAGTGAGAGCTTTAAGAAATAGGGTGGAGGCTGAGTGTGGTGGTCCACGTCTTTAATCCCAGCACTCTAAGAGGAAGAGGCAAGCAGATCTCTGTGAGAATCTGGTCTATATAGCTAGTTCCAGGCCAGATAGGGCTACTGAGAAACTCTCAAAAAACCCAAATAATTAATAATAATAATAATAGTAATAATAACAATAAATAAGGTGGAAAGCAATAGAGGAAGAAACCCAATGCCAACCTGATACACACACAAGATTTCTGGGAGTGCCCTTTTCAAAATTAGCATTTATAAACCCCTCAGATCCTAAAAAAAAAAGAGCTAGAGGCTTACCACTTTCCCTTGCAAATTGTTTCGTTTGAATTTAAGGGAAAAAGAGGAAAACCACGCACATACAACCTGCTACTCGCACAAACGGAAGGTCAGATTCCAGCACCCTTCCTGGTTTGAGGCAACACACTCCAATTTTAATTGCAAATCCCTAGGCCTCTTTTGTGAATTGCATTTGGTTTTTAAAAGAAGATGTGTGCAGAAGTCAGGAGATCATTTGCAGAAGCCACATCCTGGAGACATTTTCTAATGCACATAACCGGATCGTATGGTGATCAAACCCAATCAGTGCCAAAACCCGTTCTGAAATCTTAAATCAGATCTAACTCTCAATTGTTTTAATGTTCCTGGTTTATAGACTTCCTCAGCCTAGTCCCACGGAAAAGCAGGTTCTTTATGTCTCATTTTGGCAGAAACAGAGTGACTTGTGAAAGATGTTCAGTTGTATCGAGTTGTAATAAAATATGCATAATATGCACTTAAAAAGTAACACCTCTGCAGAAAACTGCTTCATTGAAAGAAAGAAGCATCTTGGAAGCGGTAGAACGGGAACAGGAAAGGCAATGAAACACGCTGCCTGTATTCCCGGTGTTTGTTTCTGAAATGGTCTAAAATTGAAGATAATAATTACTCTACAGCAAAAGAAAAAAACTCCATCAAGCGCAATCTCAACATTGTTGAGCGTATTGGTGGTGTCACTGACTCATGGGTGGGTTTGTGGTCCTGGAGAGGTGCCTAGGCATTGTAATTCCCAAGAATTATAATTAACATAGAAAAAATTCCTCATTTATTTACATTCCCATTTGAACACCGGATAAATTATTTGCTAAAAGCCCCTTAATGATCCTAAAGTACACAATTATCCAGCACATCGGTCCTACCTTCAGAGGACAGAAAGCATAGAAAATGACTTTTTCTTCCTCAAACTCTTCCCTTACAATTCTTGCTAGACATCTTTTATGGCTTTTAAGTTATATTGGTTTTTTAAAAGTATCAAAATATTTTATGCAAAATATTTCTTTTTTTTTTTAATTTGCTCGCTCTTGGGAGACTGTGCGTGCGATTGTTAAAGACGTGCTGAGGATTGCAATAAATTCTGAAATTAACACTGAATATATTTTCATATTATGTTTACATATGGGTAGGGTTTTTTTTAGACTCCCTATCTTTTTTAGATTTATGAGATTCTCTACAATAAGATTTTGTGTGAGTATATTTAAATTTCATATGTGTATATATTTATACACACAGAAAACAAGATTACATACTTGCTTTAATTTTTCCCAGTCTTAAAAGCTCATAAAATATTTAAGCTGTTTCCGAACCAGAATAGAAATGCCTCAAACTGTTGTTTAAAATTACACACAAACTTCACCTGCCCATGCTAATGAATGGGGCAGCTGGACCAGGAGGAGCATCAATCAAAGGGATCGATGGAGAACCCTGTCCCCTGCCCACTCCCTCCCCCTCCCTCTCCTCTGACCTTAACTTAGAAAAAGACTCATTGGTCTCTTTCCTCTTCTATCATCCCAGGGCTGAAACCTCTAGTCAAGAATAACAGGATCAAAGAAGATACAGAATTAATAATCCCCAACTACCAAACAACTAGGGGGTCAGTGGATTCAAAGGCTTCCCTGGCTTCCTTCCTTCCTTCATTCAACAAATACTGAGAATTTAATATGGAGGCATGCTTTATGGGATAGGGCTAGGACAGTGAACAAGTTAAAGGTTTCTTCTTCTCTTATGCAGTCTGAGTATGGGGCTGGGGCCACTCACACGTAACTGCAGAATAAACAGCATCATCAAGAAACTTACGTGATGACAGCCGCTGCTCAGGATCCTACTGTGGTCTCTGGGGGCTTGAAGAGGTCTGAGAATATCATCCCCCAGGAGGTAACCCTTCTGCTAAATAGAGCAGGTAGCTGGTAAAAACCTAGATGCACAAGAAACAGTAGGCACATAGACCCTGGAAGAGGAGAGGCTTAGGACAGCAAACAAGGAAGGTGGTCAGTGTACAGCTGACACAACGTCTTTGATGTGATCCTGGTTGCCATTGAAGGGCTAAGGTGGTGTAGACTTGGTGGGGGGGACATGGTAAACCCTTTGTGCTGCAGAGATGGCTTGGCCTACTGTGTAGACTGGGGACGTAGGAACATTGTGGCCACTGGACCGTTCGAGATGACAGATGGCAACATAGGATGAGATGGAGAGAGTTGAGAAGAACCCATTTCTTTTTTCAAAAAATATTTTTATTATTTTTATTTTATGTGTATGAGTGTTACGCCTGGATGTAAGTGTACCGTATCGTGCAATGCCTATGGAGGTCAGAAGATGGCATCGGATCCCCTGGAACTGGAGTTACAGACAGTTGTTTGCTGTCATGTGAGTGCTGGGAATTGAACCTGGATCCTCTTCAAGAGCAGCCAGTGCTCTTAACCTCTGAGCTGTCTCTCTAGCCCCAAGAACCCATTTCTTTAGGAAAGGCAGCTTAGGTGCAGAAGGGCTCCTCCACTGACAGCTCAGCACACAGGTTACAGGGCAGAAAACAGGTGCGATGCACAAACCTTGCCTTTCAATTCTGTGATGGGCTGAACCATGCAGTCACTAAATTCATGTGTTGAAGCATCTCTAAATGTGACATACTTAGAAGTACAAATGGCCCCCTTATCTAGAGGGGACACATTTCAGGACCCCTAGTAGAGTGCTTAAAATAACAGTCTGCATGAAAGCCTACCTATGCTGTGTTTTGTCTTATGTACACATCTCTGTGAAATTAAATTTAAGAGATTAACAATAGTAAAAACAGAACACATAACAATGTAATAAGATATTTCCAATATTATTACTGTTGTACACTGGACCAATATTAAGTGAAAAGAGGGTTACAGAAACATGGCATTGCAGCGTGCCAGCCATCAGTCAGATAGTCAAGACTGCAGCTGAGTGACTAACACCTTACGAGTAGGCAGCACATACTGCATGGATACCTGGACTAAGAGATGATGCCTGTCCCAGGAAGGAGGGGGACAAGACTATACTCGGAACAGTGTACAATCTAACAGTTCTGAATTAGTCACCTCTAGAATTCATTATTTTCAGACTACAGTTGGCTATGAGTAGGTAAATCCACAGAGAGCAAAAACCATAGGGAAAAGGGAACTGTTACATGCCTTCTGATTAAGTAAAACTAAGTCCTTTAGTGTGGTTCCTAATTGGATCTGACTGATGTGCTTATAATAAGGGATTAGTGGGACATGCAGACAGTACAAAATACCGGATAAAAGCAATGTAAGGTCGGAAGGGTTTACTTGGGCACACAGTTTGAAGGTACTGTCGCTCATGGTGGGGAAGCCATGGTGGCAGGAGTGTGAGGTTGCTGGTCATATCACATCCACAGTCAGGAAGCAGACAGAGATGAGTGCTGGTGCTCAGATCCCATTTTTGTTTTATTCAGACCAAGACTCAAACCCATGAGGATGGGGATGGGGTCACCCATATCCAAGGAGAATCTAGAAATTCCCTCACAGACATGCCCAGAAGTTTGTTTCCAGGATGACTCCAAATTCTATCAATTTGACTGTAGCACTCCGTTTTGGAGTCCTGAGCAAACAAACTCGCACAGCATCCAAGGAGAAGCGATAACGGACGCTGCTCAATATGAACTCCCACATGGGACCATGACTGCGTGCTTATGGGGGATGCGGCATTCAGGGCATCGGCAACTGGCATTGCAATAGAAAAGTTACAACTGGGCCTTCATCCGTGAATTAGAGGACCAACATTTCTGCACGGTTGTGCATAAAAACATTATTCAGAAGAAATCACAAGGAAGCCTGGCGTTGCTCCGAACCTTGAGGGAAAACAGAAGGTAGAGTTGAAAGCTTCTAGAGCTCCAAAGTGCCCACTGGGCTGAAGAAATAGGATGGTTCCAATGTTCAGAGGTCTCAATGGAGAACATAGGGTGGAAACCAATTGCTAAGACACAGATTATGTTTGTTATTACAATCGTTTTATTACCATTCCATCCCTCTACCCACCCCTCAGTCCACTGAACTCTCCATTGTCCAACCACTCAAATTACACTGCAGTTATTGCGTGCTTCACCCTAAGACCACAGCAGGCTTATCCTCAAGCAAGCATCAATATTTGGTTTCGGTTCTTTATTGCAGGTGAAATTTACATACAGTAAAATGAACAAACCTTTAAGAAATTTTAAATAGGTTAGACTGAAGTTCAGTTATCATATTTAAAAAATACATGTTGGGAGCTTTTATCTAATCCTTAAAAGATTTTAGGGTTACCTCTTTGGTGGGGAGAATGTTAGAGTAACACAAAGCCCCATTAAAAAAAAAAGAAGAGTACATGAAGTTATCAGAAAAAGTGATGGGGAGATATGGGAGGAGTTGGAGGGGAGCGAGTGGGCATGGATTTGATCAGAACACCTTATATGCATGTATGAAATTCTCAGCAAATTATTTTTTAAAAACAAAAACATGTAAATACCCATGGTAATGCATTTTTATGAGGGCACACACTCATCAGACTATGTACCATGGTCAAGGAATCTCTCTGTCTTCACCCTCCCCGGGCAATCACAGATCTGTTTTTTGTCACTGTGGATTGGTTTTTATTTTCTGGGGTTTTACGTAAATGAAACCATATGATATGTATTTTTTTGCTTTACTTGGTATTTTTTTCCATTCAGCATGATTATTTTAAAATTCAAAATATTTGAATTTTCAAACTGGATTTCAACTTTATTACTGTTTCAAATGTGAATCTAGTATATGAATTCGAATGAAATTATAGATGAAATGTCAAATTATTTTGAAATTGTTTTTATATATGCCATCAGCACCACACAACATTGTGATTCCATTATCTTTTGAAATAGACTTAAGTAGCAAGCGACCTATAATTAGCCTGTGTAAATATGTAAGTTCTTGGAGTCTCCCACACTCTTCAGCCCTGCAGGTAGTTCCAGACCTTCCTCTTTCTCCTACCCTCTCTCTTCTTCATTGAGGAGCCCATACCTCACTGATAACCCCGCTTCTTTAAAAAAATTTTTTTCTTTGTGTTTTACTTTGGATAATATTTTTTAATTGAGCTTTTGTTCATTTAAACTTTTTTAAAAATTTTATTTATTATTTTTATTTTATGTGTATGCATGTATTGCCTGCATGTAGGTAAGTGCACCCGTGTTGTGCAATGCCCACAGAGGACAGAAGAAGGTGTCGATTTCCCCTGGAGCTGGAGTTACAGACAGTTGTTAGCTGCCATGTGGGTGCTGGGATTCGAACCCAGATCTTCTGCAGGAGCAGTCAGTGTTCCTAGCCACTGAGCCACCGCTCCAGCCCCAGCTTTAGTCTTTCATCTCTAGAGGGTTAGTTTGGGTCTTTACATATTTCCACGATTTCATTGAACACCCAGACCATGTGGAATACAGCTAGAATGATTCCATTTTATCCTTTTTATTCTTGTGTATGTATGTGTGTTTGTGTGTGTGGTATGTATGTATGTGTGCTATGCTTGCCGAAGCATGTGTGGTGGCCAGAGACTGACATCAAGATGATCTCCCCAGCTGCTTCTGTACCTTAATTTTTTGAGACAGGGTCTTCTCACTGAACTCACGGATTCAGCTAGACTGGCTGCACAGAAGGTCACTGGCTGCCCAGAAGGCCCCAGGGACTCACCTGTCTCTAGGGTTGCAGGCGCAAATCACCTGCTTGGCTTTTACATGAGTTCTGGGGATTCAAACTCAGATCTCATGCCTGTGTAACAAGGATTTTACCCACTAAGCCATCTCCCCAGTTTCACTATAATAATTATTTTTGTGCCTTTTCTTCAAGCCCTGCTTGCTACATCAATCCTTAGTACAGATCTCATTGATTGTCTTCTCCTCCTTCTGGACGGCAGCTTCCTGTTTGGTTGCATGCCTAGTAACCTTTGGTTAGCTGCCAGACACCATGAACTGTGTCTTTTCTGATGCTGAGTATCTTCCGTATTCCTATGCATGTTCTTGAACTTTGACCTGCGGTGCAATTGAATTACTTCAGCACAATGGAAACTTCGAGATGCAACTTTAAGATTTCTAATATGGGGTGAAGCAGGCTCAGCACCATTCTCCATGACTGGGACAAAGCCTTCCTGTATACTCTGTTCAGCACAGGGGTATTGAGGGTTCTCAGTCTGGCTGGTGGGAGCAAATCCTGTTCCCTTGCCTATATGCATACCACCCACCCTCTGTTCTAATCCAACTATGGATTTCTTTGCCTGACCACAAAGAATTTCATCACACACCTGTCCCACTATTTAGTTAAGTGCGGAGGGGACTCACAGCTAACCTTAGCAATTTCTCCCGTGCCTTTCTCCTACGTTACTCCGCTGTGAAGATTGCTATCATTCTGGCCTCTGCAGGTCCTCACCATGGTCTCCTCCACTCAAGGCATTTGCCAAGCTTGGCACAGGTTCCCCTGCGTGCACTGTAGCCAGTGACCTCTCACAAGGTAGAAACTCAAGAGTAATAAAGTTCTCCTCATGGCTTCCGGTCTCACGGTGCCCTGTTGCCTGACAGCCAGTGTTTAGTGAGCTGTTTCTATGTATCTTTTCCATTTGCTGTTCAAGGTGGGGAGGTGAGTCTGGTCTTTGCCACTTCATCATAGCTAAAAGTAAGGGTTTGAAAAATACAGGTCTTTGTATGAATTCTATAAAAGTCTGCCACGTCTTCATCTATGAAACCCAAACTCTCATGGAGCTGTAGAATGTCTCCTTATATCTCTCTCTGTGATCTTGCCCCAGACCCAGAGAAACCAGTTCATGGATTCTTCCCTTCGCTGTTTGGCTTCTCATATCCTAGAACTCTGTATAAAGCTATGTAGTCCTGTTATCTCCACTCTGACTCAGTGTGTGGGATTTAGACTTGTCCACATTTCGGTTTAGGGCCAGCATTTCCTCTTTAGTATTTTATTACATGAAGCTACCACACTTTGAATATTCATTTCTCTAGCTGATGGACACCTGGCACATTCCCAGTTTGGAGGGTCTGGTGGGAGCCACTGTGAGCAAGTCGTCTTGTCCAGGTCTCACTATGGAAATGCTTTTCATTTCAGTTGAGTAAACACCCGAGAGCAGAATGCCTGGGCCTTCCATAAGGCATTTATTTAGTCTTATAGGAAACACATTTATTCCCCCAAATGGCCATTCCATTTTACACTCCCACCAAATATATAAAAGTAGCATAGCAGCTCGTCATCACTGATAACATTCGGCAGTTATTAATCCTTTTAATGCAACCATTGTAGTCTGTGTGTTGTGGTAACATTTCCCTAATGAGTTATGATGCAATTTTTCATGTGCTCATCAACCATTCACACAGCATCCTTTGTGAAGTATCCATTCAGATCTTTGGCCCACATTGTGGTCACTTTTAATTTTCAAAGTTCCCCGAAAATACAAAGATGAAATTTAACAATGGTCTGGACACATGCATGGAACCTTACTCAAGAAATTTCTGAATGCAGGACTGGGGAGAAGGTTAAGGCACTTGTCACTCTTGTAGAGGAGTTCAGTTTCAGCATCCACATGAGTGGGTGTCTCACAACAGCCTCTAACTCCAGCTCCGGGCATCTGACGCCCTCTTCTGACTTCCAAGGGCACCTGTACATGCACACACACACACACACACACACACACACACAAAACAAACACACCCCCCACAGACCACACACACACACCACACACACCACACACACACACCACACACACCACACACCACACACACCACACCCCCCCACACACACACCACATACACACACCACACACGCCACACACCACACACACACCACACACACACCACACACATACACCACAACACACACACACACACACACACACACACACACACCACACACCACACACACACAAATACACAAATAAATAAATAAAAAATAAATCTTTAAAAAGAAGTCTTTCAACTCACAGAGACAGAGCAAGAGTCCAGCTCCCTCTACTGAGATTTCAAATGCTCAGGGCATTTGGTAATCTGTAGAAGGCCATGGGGCACATTTTCTGAACACTTCATTCCAGGCACGTTCAACTTTCACCAAAGAAGAAAGAGTATTAGAATGAATTCCAGTGCAACGGCCATCCTGCTCTAACAGTGACCAGCATTCTCCTGACCTTGTTTTACTAGCTCCCCACTTTGTTGGTGGAGAATGGAACCCAGGATGGGGCTTATGCCAGGAAAGTGCTCAGCCATGGAACTCCATCCCAGACCATGCTTCTTTGAGTCAGTCTCTTTGTGTAGCCCAGGCTGGCCTCTCATTCACAATTCTCATCCTCTGGCTTTGGACTTGTGATGGATTGTCCTGCCTCTACCTCCTGAGTGCTGGGATTACGGTATGCATCACCATGTCAGGCCCCAACTTCGTTATAGCTACAGTATCTTAAAACAAATCCCAGACTTCATGTAATTTTTGCCTATCAATGCACCACCATTCTAGTTTGCTTTCCTGTTGCTGTGATAAAGTACTCTGACCAACAAAAACCTTAGGGGAGGAGCGCTTACTTGGTTTATACTTCCAGATCGCAATTCATCATTGACAGAGGTTAAGGCAGGAACTCAAGGCAAGGGGCTGGGGGTAAGAACTGTGGAGGAACACTGCTTACTGGCTTGCTTTCTGACTTGCTCCCAGATTCATGCATAGCTGGATTTCTCTTACATCCCAGGCCCACCTGCCTAAGGATAGTGCCCCACACAGTGGGCTGTGCCCTTCCAGATCAAACATAAATCCATATAACTTTTCACAGACATGGCCCCAGGGCAATCTGATCTGGGAAATCCTTCAATTGAGAGTCTCTCAGATGACTCTAGGCTGTGTCACCATGAAAACTGAAGGTAACTAGAACAGCCACCATCTATACAAGTAGAACCAAAGATGCTCATTGAAATCTTCATTTGGCTGACAGAGTCCAGACCCATCTTTGCCCAGTTTAGAGATTCCATTTGACGCAAACTTCCAAGCTTCATTTGAACCACAAGCATTGTCTCTTAGCAAGGCTGTCCCCATAAAACCAGCTTTTAGCCTTGGTCATTCCAAATGGGAAGGAAGGTCATAAATACACTCTTTTTTTTGAAAAACAAATTTTAAAACTCAGCTGAAGATGGAGGCAGAGTGAAAACATTGGAATTTTATGGGTTTAGGTTGTAGAAGGGGAGAGCAGTCAACATTCCTGTGAGTGGCACACTGAGGTTGTATCTCTTCATCTGTCTGTAATCAAAAGACCTCATCCAGCTGGAGGTCTCCTTTCCTGGCAGCAGGTCACAACCTCAGTCCTGGGGACACTGACCTTCATCCTTGTTTGTAACATGGGGCCATTCTGTGCATTGTAGGCCTTTAAATTTTACTTTTAACTGATGTATAAAAACATAAAAATTGTGCATATTAACAGGATATTCTGCTGGTTTATACAGTGCCTATATACATTGTGTAAAGTTTAAATCAAAGTTGAGGAATCTATCCCCCACTGTCATCAGTCATTTCTTTGTGGTTAAGTTGTAGAAGGTTTGGAAGCATCCCTGGCTTCTTCCCACCACACCCCAGGTTCTCAGTGGAGACAGCCCAGTGTGTCCAGATATTGCCAGTGTCCCCTGGTGGGCAGAGTGGGGAAAACTCAGTCCTGGAGAAGGTGACAGTGTGGATGCACAGTGTGACCTGAGCAGCAGCAGCAACCTTCTGGATGCGTGTCTGTCAAGGCCTCAGTCTCCTGGTCTGTGAGGTAGGGTTGATGATGAAGAGGGTCACACATGTGTAGATACAGTCTACAACATGTAAGTGCCATATATATATA
>NW_008360325.1:7030740-7050859 GCF_000622305.1 Nannospalax galili
TATATATATATATAAATATAAAACTGTGCATGTGCTGTGACACTGGCCTCAGCAGGGTAGAACAGCCACATGTGGCAAAGGGGAAAAGTCCTGTACCTGATGTGCTAAGGCAGAGAGAGGAGTCACGGGGTTCTATGGGTACCACTCACCTAGCACTGGGCCAGCACTGCAGAGCTTCAGTTGCACAGACTGTCCCCATCCTTTAGGAACCATCAGAGATAGGGTGTAAGTACCTGGGTGTGTGAACATAGCTGGCTCGGTGTCTGGCATACAATGAGTGTTTAGCACACAGCAAAAGTGAGGATGAAAAAGCATTAGGTGGCATAATGTTTTATGGTCTTAAAAAGGAAGCTAAACTCATGTCATTTGTATAAGACACAATGGGAGGTAGGAGAGTGGGGCAGGCAGCCTCAATGTCAAAGCCTGTAAGATTTGTATTTAAGGTCCACGCCTGCCATTTAGTGCCTGTGTGGCTGAGTGAGTCACTAAACCTTTCTGAGTCTCAGAACTACAGTCTGTCAAATAGATAATTACTCCTACTTACAGGATTATTGTGACATGGTACAGATAGGCCATGTTTAGCTTTGCTTAGAACATAAGCATTCTAAAATGTTTCTGAGAGTATTTATTAAAATTATTATTCCAAATTAACTTAATAAATGTTAAAGTAATATATAGATTCACAGAGATTGTCCAGTGGTCCCCATTAACTGGAAAGTAAGTGGTGAAGGAGAAAGACTGAGAGACGGGCAGGGGGAGAGACAGAGGGAGGAGGAGGAGGAGGAGGATGAGGAGGAAGAGGAGGAGGAGGAGGAGGAGGAGAAGAAGAAGAAGAAGGAGGGTAGCCAAGCAAAGTGAAGCCAGCTCCATCATTCAACCTGAAGAAAAGTAAATCTCAGGGAGAACCCAGGCTGTAAGTCACCTGGGATACGAGGGGGAGGGGAACGATAGATTTCCTAAGTGGTCAACACAGGCTTGACTGTGGTGCGGACTTTACCCAAAGCTGTGGGGAGTCCAGCGGCACAAGAAATCAAAGAAATGCCAATCCATCCCCGAGGCCTCTCATGTCTGCCTCATGTGGTCCCTCTGTTCCATTTGGGGAGCTTATGGGGTTCCCTGCAAGCCCAGCATTGCATTTCCTTGCATTAGTCACCGTGTGACCTCTTGGAACCTGTGGTTATTAGTAAATTACCAAGGACATTCCCCTTCAGAAGTGGGGGCCACCTCTATAGGCTATAAATACCAAGCAATTAGCTCCTCAAGTGCCTTGTTATGAAATGTATGCAGGACACCTAGGTGGCCTCACAGACTGGAGGATGTGAGCTCTGGAGAGAGGGTCTTTTTAAGGTTGACTTTTATAAGTAGCAGCGGGCACAAGGGGAGAGATATAATCCCCAAAACAATGCAACACCTTTCAGTCAGCAGATCCGGGCAACATTTTTCTATTTTCTCCATTCTCCAAATTCTTGGTTCAGAAGTCCTTAGGTGGTATACAGTTGGCAGAAATAAGTTTTTAAAGATGAGCAGATGCAACAGCTTTGTGGGGGAATAATCTGGTGATTTCCTGTTGTATTTTAGACAGGGTTTCTCTGTGTAGCCCAGGCTAGCCTTGAATTGGAAATTCTCCTACTGTAGCATGAGTGTTATAAGTATGAATGTGCAGCATCATGCTCATCAAAAACAGATAAATTAATAAATAAATAAATATTCAATAGACATATGTATTTCACCTTAGGAAATTCACGTGGCAGAAAATGAAAGAAATAAACAAGGTTCTATGTGCCTAAATGTGTGGCTAATGCACAGCTGGTTGTTGTAATGCCCAAACCCTGCAACACTGACCCACAAGACTGTTAAAGCAGTGTGAGCTAGAGTCACCTGTGTTAACGTAAAGAATTACCATGGAAATTGCAAGTTTCTAAGAACAGGTGTATGAGCTGTCCACATCTGAACGAGAACAACAGAGGTAGGACAGAAAGGGAGGAGGGGGCAAAAGAAGAAAAAGAGAGAGAGAAGGAAGGAAGCCAGGCAGGGAAACTCCTGCGTTCTTAGCGCAATCTTCTGCCTCACAACCCTTTTTCCCAGGGAAGAGCCCTACCTCGTTGGGAGGGTCTGTCAGTTCCAGAGACCCTGAGATAGAGGATCTTCCTACTCCCTATTTCAATCAGAGCAAAGTTTGACAAAATTGTTTGTACAGAGGACAGAAGTCAATAAATGAAGCCGGAATAAAGGAATCAGAGGTCGGCCATGAGAGGCATCCCTCTACCCTACCCTGTGCTGGGACCAGAGAGCCACAAGAAGAGGGCACAGGTATCAAGCCCAGAATTGAAGCCCATAGGGGAAGGAAAAGAGGAAAAGAAAGAATATTCTTTAGGCTTGTTATGCCTTAGGCAATTTATAATAATAACAATGATGATGGTGATAATAACAAAAATACTACAAATAATAAAATTACTTGCATTATTGTTAAATGGGCATTTTAAATGTTGTTATTAAAAGCTCCTTATTTATTACACATTTTGTGCCACTGTTCTATTTAGCATTTTTACCAGTTTCATTAACTGAGTTGTCAACATAATGGACTAAGATTGGAATGGTTTCTTCATTTTTTTAAGATGATGCAGCTGAGACTCTGGGGGTAAAATAATTTGCCTAGCGTCCTAACCTTCCCCAATCCCTACTAATCTGACTCTGTGTCTCCAGTGTGGCTAGACTGGGAGTCAGGAGATCCGGGTCTAGTCGACATACTTGGTAAGTGCTTTGTAAACAACCTTCTAAATGCTGCCTTGACCCTGCCGCTCTCTGGGGGTTGGTCCCTGTCTCATGTGGTTGGGTGTGGTCCTGTGCTTAACCCACAGAGTTTGGGACAGTGAAAGTGACACCAGGTGACACTAGGTCACAAAAAAGACAGCCAGCTTCTGCCTCCTTCAGCACAACACTCTTCAAGGCACAGACTGCTACATAAGAAATCTAGCACTTTGAGCCCACCATGCTGTGAGGAGCCCAAGCTACATGGAGAGGGCACTGATGCGGACGCCCTGGCTCACTATGCCGGCGAAGCCTTGATCCCAGGTGGGTGCAGCGCTGGCACCAGACAGCAAAGGGAAGAAACGTCCAGCTCTTTGATTCTTCTCAATCGTGGTCCTTAGACTGTGAAGTCGAGAGAGCTCTTCCACCAAATTTCACGCAGATTGCAGATGTAAGCACCAATGAATGGTTAGCTTGGCATGCTGCAATAGACAGCCAGAATGTGTGGCAGCTTACAGTGCAACCTGGAGGAACCACTATTTTGTTGAATGAATGATACATAAGAATCTTGGTCCTGCCTATCTGGAATATGTAACAACTCCTCACAAGTTGTATAGCCTTCTTTCAATGCAGTCTTGAAAAAGGGCTTCAGAGAAATAACTTGCCTTATGATTCATAATATTGCCAAGGGGAAAGAATGGCAAAGGGGACACTAAGCCTTCAGAGACTCAAGCCATGGAGAGACGAATGTGTCCTTAAGAATCTTACTTCCTGTCTAATTTGGATTCCAGAGACAAATTTAAACACCTGGAAGGACTAGCCTCTCTAGGCTCAGGACAAGTGGAGCTCTTCAGCCAAGTCTGCCCTCCGTTTTAGAGAGCAATGGGTGTCTAGTACAGAAGACACCTTGTACAACAAATGCACAGATAAATTTTATCAGCTAACTAGAATCACAACTGAAATCTGGTAAGCTGGTATCCTGCTTGGTGAGTCTGTGCTCTGTGTCCTAGATGGGCACAGGTCAGGGTGGTAGGGCCCAATATGTCCACCCAGCTCCATAAACAGCAAAGAAGAACCCCAGAGCAAGAGCTGCTGGATAGTCTATGAGCCTGTCGATCACGGGCCCCACTGAGCCTTACTCTCATGAATCACACTCACAAACAGCCTTTTAAGTTACCGAACGACCACTCTTCTGAAGAAACAGAGACCCAGAGAAAACCTACCAAGCCCATCTCCTATGAAGAGACAGGGTCAGTATTTAGACCCACTTTTTTCTGTGGTCCTCACCTGAAGCAGTGCTAGGAGGGTGGGCTATTCCTGGGATGATGGACAGCTATCAGCATCCCAAATCAGCTCTGATCACCTCATAGGGATGGTCTCCGTCCTAGTTTTTTTCTTCATTGCTGTGTCAAAACACTCTGACCACTATCAACTTGGGGAGGAAAGGGTTTATTTATCTTACATCTTCCAGGCCACAGTTCATCCAGGAGCCCAAGGTAGGAACTCAGGGCAGGAACCTGGAGGCAGGAGCTGGAGCACAGGCCATGGAGGAATGCTGCTTACTGGCTTGCTCCCCTGGCCCCTGCTCAGCCTGCTTTCTTATGCAACACAGGCCCACCTGCCCAGGGGTGGCACCACCCACAGTGGGCTGGGCCCTCCCACATCACTCATCAAGAAGATGCCCCTCAGACATGGCCACAGGCCAGTCCCATAGAGGAAATTCCCCAATTGAGGCTCCTTCAACCCATGTGTGTCAACACTAAAGCTATCCAGCACAGTCTCTAAAGAGATTCCAGAACCATGCAGGCATCATTAGGGGAGCCTGTCCTCTGGGTATCACTTTGTCTGTCCCCTGTTCTTCCCCATCCACCTCCCACATTCACACTTAATGTCTCTGACATGGGCATATCACTTCAGCTGAGATTGCCAATATTTATGCTGAAATAAAATGATGGCTCCTTGGCTGTGTTATACACATACTGAGAAGAAAAGGATGCGGCTCTGCTAAAATCAACAGGATCGGATGCTTAGAGATAGGGTCATGGTGGCTGTGATTTCCCCTTTCAGAGTTGTGTTTTCCAAATGGACCAAAAGGAGTGAATATTCTATTAATAATAAAACTAAAGGTTGCTTAAGTGCTTAATACACAATCAAATCTTATTAAAAAAATATAAGAGCCCATGTTTAGGGCTGGGGGTACAACTCAGCGGTGGCACACTGCATAGTAAGTGTGAGACCATGGGATCAATTCCCAGCACTGAAAAAGAAGAAAGAAAATAAATGTTTCCACTGAAAAACATGTGAAAGTGAATTTCTGTGTTTGTGAATTAAGCCACTCACAGGTCTTGAAATGGTTTTGTAATTTTTTTTTTTTTTTAACCTTTCCAATGACGGGAAAGTGGCATGCATTCAATCAATATAGTACTTGGAGTTTGGACCTTTCATCTCCTCCTGTACCAGCCAGGGGCAGAGGGATCTCTCCTGTGACGTGGGCAGCTGCAGTGCCCAGCCGTGCCAGTCAGCCATGGGGTAGTGAGGGGAACGACCAACAAACCAGTAACACCTAGAACCGTGAGGCCAGGCGACAGTGTCTGGGAGATAGCTTTACTGAGTACAGTTTTGTGTGTGTGTGTGTGTGTGTGTGTGTGTGTGTGTGTGTGTGTGTGTGTGTGTCTGTGTGTCTGTGTGTGTCTGTGTGTGTCTGTGTGTGTGTAAGCATGTGCATGCATGTGTGTGCTCATGCATTTTAGACCAGAGGACAAGTTCAGCTGTCATTTCTGGTGCTATCTTGTCTTCTTAATTTTTAATTACGTGTATATGTAGGGGTGGGTTATGTGCACATGAGGCCCGAGACATCAGATCCCCCAGAAGCTGGAGACATAGGCAGCTGTGAGCCGCTCAACAGGCCTGCTGGTAATTGAACACAGGTCCTCTGCAAGACCAGTACTTGCTTGCAACTGTTAAGCACTCTCTAGCCTGCTGTCTTGTTTTTTGAGACAGGGTCTTTCATCAGCCGAGAATTCCTCAGGTGCTGTCTACCTTGGTTTTAGAGACGGCATTTCTCACTGGCTTGGAACTTGCCTGGTAGGCTAGGCTGACTGAGCTCTAGGAATCCATCTGTCTCCACTTCCCGGCACTGGGATTACAAGCACATATCACCACACCTAACTTTTTAAAATGTGTGTTCTGGAGGGATAGAACAGTCCTTATGCTTGCATTACTCCAGCCCTTAAGTATATATTCTTGAGTTAGGATATTTGAACTCACAAATACTTCCACAAATAGAGAGACCTCTATACCTTTTTTACCCAGGACTACTACCCAACGACAGTTGGTCAAACTGTGCACTGTGTTCAGAAGGATGCCTGGTTGAGGAGACTGGAATCTGTCAGCTGCTATGCTTGTGACTGCATCACCCCAGATCAGGTCCAGACTGCTTGGTGGAACACATATTTTCTAATTTGCATAAAGCCTCCACAGAGGTTTCTGCTGCTGTTGAACTGTCCTGCATGGGACTTCCCAACCCTTTCTCCATTTGGGCACAATGCTCCCTATTAAATGTGTGGATTAAAGCACATTGGCATGGAGTATCAGAAAAAGGGTAAAAAGTGCATCATTGGAAGAGAATCGTGACCACAGTCTTCATTTTTCCATGTTGGGAGTGTGGGAGAGAAGCAGGTAAGGACACAGTATGAGCAGGTGGGAACAGCCCTGTGGGCCCCTCCACAGTGAGCTTACCTCAGGGGAGTGCAGAGCCACAGCAGAGCCTCCCACAAGGTGGGAGGGGGCAGCTTGCAGCAGATGAGGAGGGTGCTGGGGAAATTTTAAATCAGTGCTTCTCTCTGAACAAAGAAAGTTCCGGGCGGCTTCTGTTGGACAGACTTAACCACATTCACAGAAGAAAGACAGGACTTGACTGGCAGAGGTGACATGTTCCTGGGCATGTCATCCTTCACACAATGTATTTTCAAAAATGGAGGAGAGCATTCTGTGGGCAGAGACCCCGGCATTATAATAAAAGCAAATCTGAGTAAACATGGTGGTGGGGCATGCCTTTAATCCCAGCACTAGGGAAGCAGAGGCAGGTGTATCTCTCTGTGAGTTTGAGGCCAGCCTGGTCTAAATAGTGAGTTCTGGGCACCCAGAGTGATGTAGTGAGTAAGACCCTGTCTCAAACAATATGATAATAATAATAATAATAATAATAATAACAGAATAAGAGGAGCCCATTTACTTCAAGTCACGTAGAAAAAGAGCTGGGTGGCATCAGCTGGTTTAAACCAGTCCATCATGACTTTCCCTGGAATGCCTTTTCCGAAACAAAAGAGCAACTTGAAAGGAGGTTACACTACCCTACAAAGGTGGATAAGTAGAGGATCTCGCCCCTAAAGGTGGCTGCCTAGTGGGGAGGCAGCAGAGAACCTCTCCAAGCAGACAGAAGCTCAGCAGAGGTACGACTAGCTTTCCATCAGGGGACTGTACAGGAAGGAGGTCGCCAGCTGTTGCCATCTTGACTGAGTGCAGACAGAGCTAAGAGAAATATTCCCTTGGAGATGAAGCAATCGTTCGGAAGAGTCAGGAAAATAAAGGGACGCCAGGGCGCCCCCTGCGCCTGACAGATAGTGCTACCCCAGTGTCCAATGAGGGAACGGACAGCCTTGAGGGTGTTGCTCCTGTTATGGTGGCTCTCCTCTGCAAGGAGGAGGCTGTGGAGCTCATGGTCCCTTCTGGTGGCTCTGGATAGAAGATAAGCAGGCAGAAGAAGCCGCGTTCAGACGCCCCATTCATCCTTCTACCCAGAGGCTGCATCCGTAGTACCTTGCTTTACATTCAGAGTAGGCCCAGGTTCCTTTAAGTGGAACACAAGCGATCAACCCTGAAACATGCCAGGATCTGACCTCTAACCTCTAACTCACACCCTGAAAGTGGTACTCCAAAGACTACTTTGGGGCTGTCAAGATGGTTCAGTGGGTAAAGGCACTTGCCACCAAGCATGATGACCACAGTTCGATCTCAGGTCCCACATCGTAGAAAGAGAGAACCAACTCCTGCAAGTTTCCCTCTGACCTACACACATGTGCTGTGATACATGTGTGTGTTCCCACCCCCATAGAAAAAATAAAATACATGTAAAAGAAATTTTACATAAAAATATGATTATACATTGGAGTCATGAAAATTGGGGTGTGAAATGAGGAACCAGAAAACTTTTCTGAGAGAGTGATTGAGGAGGGCAGAAGGGACCCTGACAGAAGGAAGTCAGACCACGGTCACCAAGACATAGCTGTCACTGTCACCCAATGCTCTGGTTCCCCTCATGGTGAGGAGTTAAATTCTGATCTCATCTTTCAGTTTTGAGGCTTCATGCATCTCTACCTTAATATTACAAAATCTATATTTGGATGTTAAAAAAAAAACTAGGTTGGATGGGAAAATAGGCAAGATATAAAATAGTTACTAATTTTAACACATTTTTTATAATGAAGGCGCTGCTTTGAAAATCTTCTGTTCCCACATATGTGGATGATTTCGCTCGACTTATTAACTCCAGTGGAACTGAACCATGTTTTTACTCCTAGTGACTCTCTCACTCTGAACACCCCACCACAACACCGCTAAACTCTCCGCTGTGACTGCATGACCAGGAAATCACTGCCTTGGGTCTATTTGTTACTAAATTCCAGAAAGTATACAAGAAACTTTGCAGATTGGGCTCCCTAAAACTGCCCATCAGGCCTCTCTCTCTGTTGATCACACACATCCCCCCCACATACACCCCAGCCTCAATTCTCAATGACAGAACAAGGCTTTGGTTAAATGTATCACCCCTAACAGCAGAATGTGAAAAACAAATAGACCCTGGCAGGTCTGGTTGTCTGCCAAACACTTCTGAAAGTATCATTTGGGCCTTCTGAAACTTCGTGGGGTCGACCCTGGCCTAGGGGGCTGTGACTAAATTATACCCGAGCTCACTGGCAAGAAGAAAAGTTAATTTCAAAATGAACTTTTAGCCATCATTTGGATTTCTAGTCCCCAAAAGTCCTCAGGAAAGTAATCAAAGGAAATCGTGCTGTTTTGAGTCTCCTTACAAGCCCATCAAATCCACCTCCAGCCTTTTCCCAAGGAGAAATTTACAGGAAAGTCAAGAATGAAGGGGTTTGATTGACAACCATTTCCTCCGCCTCTGAGTCCTGCCCACCTCTGACATTTTGCAGGAACCTGACTTCTGTGGGAAGTTCCCAACCCTGAGGAAGTCTACAGAATTCCAAAGTCAAAGAAAATCTCCTCCAGCTGATTGCCCAGCTCTCCAGATGGACACCCCCAGATCACCACAAAGTACCCCTTTGAAGGTGTTTCTGCTTGTGTTGAGTAGGAAAGAGTCAAGACTGAGGCGACCACTCTAGCCCGTCCTTAGCCTTGTCCTGCAACTCCCTGGTCAGTGAGTCCCTGAGAGCCGGTCTCCTCTTTCTACCCAGAGCTGGCAACTGGGACCAGGAATGGGAGCGTTATCTCCAGGGTGAGGTCACAGGGAGGCCCTCGGTCCTGAAGGCAGAATGGGAAAGTTAACCATTGGATATGTGGTGGTTAGTGTTGTCACAAGATCTAGATTCACCGAGGAGACAAGCCTCTGGGCAGGTCTTTGAGGAAGTTTCTAGATTGGGTAAGCTGAAGTGGGGAAACCCACCCTAAATGTCAGTGGTACCTCTCCAGGGGGTGGGGTCCTTGAGGAAATAAGTGCTGAGCACCGGCACTCACCTCTCTGCTTCCTGACTGTGGACACGGTGTGGTCAGCCACCTCCTGTTCCTGCCACCTTGACGCCCCTCCATGGTGAGCTGTGACCTCAAGCTGTGAGCCAAAATAAACCCTTCCTTTTTCATTGCTTCTGTAAGGCATTCAGTTGTAGCAGCAATCAAGTCACTGACAAAGAATGCCACAGTCACTTGACAGCAGACACATGACGGATACACAAGGAGCCTGCCTCACTCCCTAACCCTCAAGGCCAGGCTCCCATGAGGAAACCGACATCTCTGCAGTTTCTTTTTGGTTCTTAATTTAACCTGTGAGACTTGTCCACATGTAATCATCCACATATGAAGGCCACCCTACAGATGAAATTGAGGACCAAGGGAGAAGGGAAAAGGATTCTATTAGGAATCCCAATGACCTTCTCAAAGAAGTTAATACAGAAAGGTTAAACCTTAGAACTCAAAGAAGCTTCTAAAACTGCGCAGTCAGCTCCTCCCCTGGGATTGATATTTTTGATACCTCTGCCTCCTTGAGATGGTTAACTATAGACGCCCACAAGAGGGAAAGTGGTGGCAGTTTGCTACAAAGAAGGTAACAGTGATGAGACGCTGGCAGGGCATAGAAACTCTCTCCTAACACGCAGAGGTGGGACAGAGGCCAGGGACTAGGAGACAGGTCTCAGACTCAAATGCACACTTAGACCAGGTGGCTCACTGGGAAGCATGTTCACACAGACAAAGCAGACTACTTTCCGGCTCAGGGACTTCATTAGCTGGAAACCCAGGTATAGGTGAACCTGACGAAAGTATACTGACAAGGTCAACTGTTAAAGACTTTGGATGAATGCAAGTCAGGAAGCCACAATAACCTGAATGTTCAGGTTGACGGCCTTTAGGGAGACTGACAGTGCATAATCCCAAGGGCCCGTCTGGGATCTCAAGATGCAGCCTGCTAAGAGGTACACTGAGGTCAATGTCAGAAGTCCCTTCTACAAGTTGAACTTGTCTTTCTAGTTTAGCAGTTCAAGGTGAAGTTGAAGACCAGTTGTTCTAAGGAGGGCTTTCAAATGAACTTGAAAACTTCTAAGATGAGCCAAAGTTTAATGAGTTTTCACATGGCAGGCACTATTTTAAGAGAGGTAACTAAGGGCATTATAATTCTAAAATTGGCCATAGTGAACTTTATCACCTTTTCCTAAAGAAATGATTCAGTCTTCCTATGGAGAATAAAGACTAAGGTTTAGCAAGGTGTTCTTTTCTAGAAAGAAGAGGGAGGAGGCGGCTGATACCAGTGAATTTGATATATACCCCAAGAGTCATTCTAAGTCAGTGACTGGGAGTGGTCAGGTGTGCATTTGGAAAGATCTCTGTGACTGTGGATTTGGTCCAAAGGAGACTGTGCCCAAGAAGGATGGAGGACGGATGCAAAAGAGGCTTTTCTTTTCATTCTTTTTGCTATAGGGTGCCTGGTGTGTTCACAAACAGATTTAACATGGAATGACGCAGGGAAAATGGCAGGCTTGACTCCATTCCTTTCCACTCTGAGCACTGCCCCCTCGCCTCTCTCTGCCATTAAACAGCTTCTGACTTCTCCCTCCACCTCTGATGCTCTACCCAGCACCTATGCTGAGCTGTGTTTCCCCCTTTCAACCTTCAATAGATTCCCACCACCAAGAGTTCACCAAAATCTGGAGGGGTCTGCCCTCTTCAAATTTCTATGGAGCTTTCAATATCCTCACATACTTTGGCCCGGAGTCCTTACCGTTGGGTCCCCTCAGTCGGAGTGCTCCCCACTTGGCTATCCACATGACATTTCACCTAGAGCTCTCCTAAAGGGGTTGACCTTTCAGAGACTCAGCCCCTAAAACTGCACTCCCTTGACCCTCTCCCAGTGTGTCTCCATCTCTGTCTCTCTCTCCACAGCATGTATCCCATCTAACCTTATTTGCAGTTATGTATTTAGAATGTGTCCTCCTTGTCATGAGAACCTACACCCCTGATTCAGAACAAGGACTTCATTCACTATGTGCCTCTACTCTTGTCATGGTACTGACCACAACAGGTGTATTTGATTGACTTCATTACTAGAGCAAAATACCCGAGGCAGGCTAACTTTACAAATCACAAGCTGAAAATCTGAGATCAGGTAGTTTCAAGAATTCTGCCTCTGGTGAGGGCTTAATGGTGGATAACATCATGGTGGGGAGAGGATATCAAATCATCAGGCAGGAAGCCAGTGACACTGAAGTCCTCAGTCCTCTCTGATGGCATGTCTCCATTTGACCTAAGGACCTCCCACTAGGCCCCACCTCTTAGAAATTCTACCACCAGGCTGAGGAGATGGCTCAGTGGGTAAAGTGCTGTACAAGCATGAGGACCCGAGTTCAAGTTGCCAGGACCTGTATAAAACCTGAGCATGGTAACACATGCCTGTATCCCCACTATTGTGGCATGGGGGGCCTGGGGCAAGCAGAGACAGGCAGATACCTGGAGCTTGATGGCTAACCAGTCTAGCCTATCAGTGAGCTCCAGGTTGACTGAGAGACCCTGTCTCAAAACAAAGTGGAGAGTGACAGAGGAAGACACCTGAAGTAGACCTGTGGCCTACACAGAAGGTAAGCATGCTACACACACACACACACACACACACACACACACACACACACACAGAATCATGGAGGACCGAACTTCCCAGCACCAATATGGCAGCTAACAACCGTCCATGATTCCAGTTCCAGGGAACTCAACACCATCTTCTGACTTCTGTGGACATTGCACAGCATGGGTGCACTTACATACATGCAGGCAATACACTCATACACATAAAATAAAAATAATAGATAAAATATGTAATACATATAACCATATTATATCAAATTAAGTCCTTGAAATTTTATAACTTTTGTGCCATACCTAGATTTTTTGGTAACATTTCCTAGACTATACACTATTTTGTATGAGGAAATGACTTTTGCTATAGGTTTAAGTCTATGGAGTATACTAATTTCTGATTGTCATGCTTTGATTGTGAATTCTTCAGGGTGCTCTCTGCAGACAGTGACGTCAGCTTCAAGTAGCAACAATGCCATTCCCTCCTTTAATAGCTTTCCAGGGTCTCTTCTCATGGATAATGCCTTTGGTACAACGACACTCATGTCACTACAACAATACTTGTGTCTTCATCTCCTTGTTCAGCCTTAAAGAGGTTGCTGTCAGCACCGACTGCTGACTATGACATTTGCTGTAGGACTTTTATCATCATTTATTACATTAAGAAAGTTCTCCATAGTTCAAATTTTGTTACAATTCTTTTTAGGCTTTGTGAAAAGATGTAGATTTTTTTTAAGGTTTATTTTATTTTTAATTATCTGAGTGGCTGTGTGTATATATGTGCACATGTGAGTTCAGTCACCCACAGAGGCCAGAAGAGGGCATCAGATGCCCTGGAGTTGGACTTACAGGAGGTCTTTAGCTGTAGGTGCTGGGAACCAAACTTGGGTCCTCTGCAAGAGCAGCCAGTGCTCTTAATCTCTGAGCATCTCTCCTGCCTCTAGATGTCAACTTTTTTTTTCTCCCTTGAGATGATTGATTATAAGACTTTTCTCTTTTATTTGAGGAATGCAAAGAACCCATTGATTTTACAAGGGAAGATGGACCCAGGCAGCCCAGCTTGTCATGTTATATTAAGTGTTGTAGATATTATTTGAGTCTATTTGGCTAATATTTTGTGTGGCATTTTTGTATCTATTTCCACGAATGAGAAAATGATAAGTCCATAAACTTATTTCATCTCTCTGTCCCTGTCCCTGCTCTGGTTTGGGTCTTAAAGTGAGGACAAGTTCCTAAAAATGAGGTGAAAATTCTTTCTTAAGAGTTTATTGGGAGGGTCTGGAGAGATGGCTTAGTGGTTAAGAGCACTGGCCAATCTTGCAGAGGACCCAGGTTCAGTTCCCAGCACCTACATGCAGCTAACAACTGTCAATAACTCCAGTTCCAGGGTATCCCTTGCTCTCTTCTGGCCTCTGCAGGCATTGCACATACAGGTGCACTTATAATACATGCATGTTGGGGATCCCTGCTGTTAAGGTCGACTCCTTTCTCAGCAGGGGCTTCCTGCCTGACTTATCTGGAAAGTACCTCCAAGCACGGATGCCTGGCCTTATCTGGAACATGACCTTTGGCATAGTTATCTGGAATAAAAACTGCTCCCAGGTTTTTTCTATATGATAATTAGGCATTGCCCTATTGCTAGATGATAGGATCCACTACCACATGTAAAGCACACTATGAGCACCTATCAGCTGAAGCTTTGGCTGCTGCCTCCACACTATATTTCCCTGACCCCCACTGAATAAACGGAGCTGTATCACTGAATCTGACTCCCCAGAAGGCCTTTTCCGTCATGCTCACTGGCTGTCCTGACCACATTCATCGCTCTGCTCCCTTTGTTCTCATAGGTCAGTGGCCAGCGGCCACTGGGAGGGAGAGACCCACAGGCATGCACACAAAATTAAAGCACTTAAAAAAGAGTTTGTTGGGGTTGGAGAGATGGCTCAGTGGCTAAGAGCGTGTACTGCTCTTGCAGAGGACTCAAGTTCAGTTCCCAGCACCTACATCGGGTGGCTCATCCCCCTGTAATTCCAGGGGATCTGGCATCCTGTTCTGGCCTTCCTTCTCAGGCACCTGCACTCGTGTGCACATGACCACATGCAGACACACACACATAAAATAAAAATTAAATTTTAAAAAGACTTTGTTCAAAAGGGACTATTTGGTAGAACTCCCTTTGAATATCATTTGGTTTTACTACTTTCTTTCTGAAAAGATTTTAAACACCAATTCAATTTCCTTAATGGCTTTAGAACCATTTCCTCTTAAGTCAGTTGTGATAAGTTATATTTTTCCTTGTATCTTATTCATTTAAGTGAGGACTTCAAATTTATCGGCACACATGTTTTATTCATCAGAACCTCATCAATTTAACCTCTGTATCATCTTATTTCTAAAATCATTTTTGTGCCCTCGTTCTCTATTTTTCTTAACGTTAAATTCTGTTTCATTAACAATCTAGAGACGCTGCCTTTGTTGAACCTGTCGGTGTTTCCTATCTTGTTAATGTGTCTGTTTCCTTTCTTCCAGTTTCCTTGGGCTG
The DNA here is from genome assembly GCF_000622305.1 of Nannospalax galili. Taxonomy (NCBI): domain Eukaryota; kingdom Metazoa; phylum Chordata; class Mammalia; order Rodentia; family Spalacidae; genus Nannospalax; species Nannospalax galili. The sequence continues at coordinate 7,045,388 of NW_008360325.1, forward strand.
AGCACATTACCCTTTCTGTTTTCTCAATTTCTTATTAATGTTGCACTTTTCTAGTTAAAATAGAATTATTTCTTTACACGATGTGTGTGTGTGTGTGTGTGTGTGTGCGTGTGTGTGGTATATGCTTAGGTTTGTATGGTTGTGTGTATTGTGTGTGTGTGATCTATGCATGTGTGTACGGTTTATGTGAGTGTATATGGGGTATGCATATGTGTGTGCAGTATTGGGGGGATGTGGTATGTGGTGTATGCTTGCAGGAGGGATGTGTGCATGTGTGTGTGGCATATGCATGTGGAGAGAGTTGGAGATGTATGCATGCGTATGTATATGTGTGTGTGCTTGTTCATGGTATATATGTGTGGTGTGTGTGTTTGTATGTGGTGTATGTGTGTATGCCTATGTGCATATGATGATAAATGTGCGGTATATGTGTGCATGTGTATATGCATGTGTGTGTGAGTGTGTGCTGTGTATACATGTGCCCATGTGAGTATGGATGTGCTTGCCTAACAGAAATCAACCCTGAGCATCCTCCTCTGTCACTCTCCACCCTAGTTTTTGAGACAGGGTCTCTCGTTGAACCTGAAACTCACTGTTTCAGATAGGCTGACTGGCTAATGACTGTCTCTGAGCCTCTAGCACTGGGGTTTCAGGGATCCACCATGCTCAGCTCTGATGCTGGGGATCCAGACTCCAGGTCCTCATGCTCATGCAGCAAACCTTTACCCACTGAATCATCTCCTCAGCCCCTAAAGATGTCTTATCTCTGTGCACATCTTTAGTTTCAGTTTCCGTACCTTACACATGCCTCGTCAAGTAGTTCTAAATATATACATGCAGGCAATACCCTCATACATACTATTTTCTTTTCATACTATTTTCTTTTCCTTCGTTTTTACCCCATAAGTTACTTAGAAGAGCAATCCTAAAATGTCAAGCATCTGCCTGTTCTGGTTGGATACGAGTCAGTGCACTCAGCAGTGGTGATGACCCCCACAGGCCCTCTGAAACCTGTCAGGCCACTTTAGTGATTCCTAATCTGGGCTCCACATCTGAACCACTCTGGTGGGTTTAAAAGATTGCTGGTGCCCAGGACACACCCCATTCCAGTGAAATTACAATGCCTGACAGTATTTGGTTTTAAAATATCGTAGCATTCCAATACAATGTATGATCAAATGTGGAAAGTTCAAAACTACCCAGGCATATTTCAAAACAATGTACTTTCTTCCATTGGGGCATGAAATGGTACCGGGGTCAAGTTTTAAGAACACCCATTAGATCCCACTTGTCAGCTCCTCACATCTTGGTTTTCCTCTTCAGTCAGTAACAGGGTACAGGGAGGGTCCTGAAGGTTTGCTGACTGTAGGTTTTTATTAACGTTTTAAGCCTTTGTTAGTGCATGCACACTGTTCGTGACATCCCAAACTAGTGTATCTGAGAGTACTAGTTCATCCTTGAAGTTTTCTGTGTAGGAAATAACCCCACTTTAACTTCACTAAGCCTATTTTGTCTTATTTTAGCCTAGCAGTTGTCTGGGGGGTTAGTACTCTTCGTTTCTTCCCGTCTTCTGTGTTCTTATGTCAAATTTAAGCACACAATTGTCTAATTCTTATCAAACTTCTATCAAGTCTGATTGTCAGTTGAGTATCAGTTCCTACACATATACTAATCTGCCTTTCAAAGACTATTCTAGAACTTAGACTCTTACCTAATTTGGACTAGGTTATTCCAGTCAAAATCGGGATGTGCTATTCATTATGAGACTTCCAAAATACACAGTCTCAGTCAACCGTGCCATCCTAGCTGAAGGACCTGGAAACTCTCATTACTTTATGAAATAATATTTTCCATTTGCCTTGGACCTGGGAGTGCATTAAGGTTCTTACTCAACTGCAGAGCCATCAAACCTTTCAAATCAGCCACATTTTGGTAAGCATTAAAAAAAATAACGTAAATAGAAACCTCGCTGATTAAAGGCGAGCAGCCCATCTGGGCTCTCTGCTGGTGCCGCCTCTCTGCATGGAGATTGCGGCCCTTTGGGGGACCTGGCCTTCATTTGACCAGCTCCTTGTGCCTGCAGGAGCTTCAGCTGTTTGTACTTGAGTTTTAAAACCAGCTGTTGAGAAGTCAGTGCTGGAATTCTCTTCAAGGATACAATTAGTGCGCAAGCAGGCAAGACTGTGTTTAAGAAGTCAGAGTTCAGACAATTCCAAACTTTCAAACGTTTTTACATGCCGTCATTCAAAGGCATCCATTTTTTTTAAAGGATTAATAAATTGTTTTCAAGGCACCTGTTGCCAGTACCTAATTTTCATTGAGCAGTTTTCTAGAGCGTGTGGCCAAGTGTCAGCGTATGGTTCCTGCTTGATGTTGCGTATAATTTTTAGGATATTCTGAATGACATGTGCTAATTATTTAGTACAATAGCTAATTTTATGGCGCTGAAAGACGGTACCCGAAGGGCTGTAATTACTTATAATAGGAATGTCTCGGGTTTTGTTAAAACCAAAGTGTGGGAGGCAAAAAAGAAAATAAAGGATAATTTCACACTATCTATGGAAGAATGAAATAGTTAATATTTTCAGGACTTGGTTACTGGTAACACTGGTAGGCTAACCATATGTCCTAGGCTTGCAAGGAAAACATTGTAGCTTAGCAAAATTTACAGCACTTTCAAAAATACGTGTTTAGATTTGATTTCCGAAAACAGATGAAAACCTTTGAAAACTGTCTTGCGCCACAGTCTCCAAGAGAGCAGAGTTCCCAGAAGGTAGGGGAGGTTTCCAGATATTCCTCTGCTAGGGGGCCTGATGAGGGCTTTCAGGAGTCACAGCAATGCAGCTCTGCTCCAAGGTCACCCTCAGAGGCGGCAGTGCAGACAAAGTTTACCTTCACAGGATTCCGTTCAATTTTCAGTAGAATGAGAAAACACACAGAGAAAAACAGACTTCAAGTCCTTTGACCACAGCACTAAGAGTTCGAAATAGCCACACTTTCTACCCAAGACTTCCACCTTAGTGAAACCAAGTCCCTAAGACAATCTGAAATATAACCTCTGATTCATGGATCAGATAAGAGTGCTTACTGCCATCTTTTTATAACTATGACGAACAGGAAGATGTCAACTAAATATAGAGGGGTGGTAACTAAACTATGACACATCTCACCCAGGGCCATCATAGTGGCATCAAAATTAGACTTTAATGGTTGAGTTTTACAAAGGAACCCACTCAAGACTTAGTAAGACCAAGGTAAAAGAACACAGCAAGATGTTCATACAAATCATATGAGAAGAAAGCACTCAGAAGGAACATGTGAAATGGTACTATTTCTCTCTGAGTGATGAGTTTATGAATAATATTAATTTTTCCTTGTGCTTCTCATATTTTTCTAATATTCTATAGGGAATGTTTCTAGTTTCTAATAAATAAAAATGTTTTTTCTTTTCTTAAGTTTTAAAAATATTTTATTATTTTTATTTTATGTGTATGAGTGTATTGTTTGCATGTAGATAGATGCACCCATGTTGTGCAAGGCCCATGGAGGTCAGAAGAGGCTGTCGGATCCCCTGGAACTGGAGTTGCAGATGGTTGTTAGCTGCCATGTGGGTGCTGGGAATGGAACCCAGGTCCCCTGCCCTGGCACTGTGCCTGCACTTGGCACTTTTGTTCCCCACACCTCCTTGCCCCCTGGCTCTCGCTTCTCTTGACACCCTCTGCTTTCCAACTCTGCACCCCTCCCACCCTCCCACATTGCCGCTTTCCCTGCTCAGGTGCCTCGGCAAGCAGATCCCACCTCTGGAGAGCCTTGTGAGGAACGAGGGCACCTGGGGTCACCTCTGTACAACAAAAAGCCACTGCTGATTCAAACTTGTTCCTCCACAGCTGCCAAGGTCAGGTCTAACCCCAGGTCACCTCCAGAACTCGGGTACAGTTAAAGAGAATTTTTTTTAATTTTTATTTTTATTTATTTATTTGGGGCGGGGCACATGTGTCACAGTGTGATTGTTGAAGGCAGAGGACAGTTTGATGGAGTCTGTTCTTTCCTTCCACCATGCGAGTCCAGGGATAAAACACAGATGCCTTTACTTAGCCATCTAGCCAGCCCATTAGCTAAAACTCTAAGAATGTTCAGAAACTAAGATTACTCAACTTGCTAAATAGTTAAGTGATAAGGTGCAGAGTATGCACAAGGCCCCGGGTTCAATCCTCAGAACTACAAAAATAATCAGTGAAGGAGTTCTCCACAGGGCTCCAGCCAACTCTTGTAAAAGCCAGGAAGATACATGTGTTAACCACAGGGCAACAGAGTCTTCCTGTGTGTGGCAGGACACTTGTTGAAGGGCAGTTACCAAGGGCTCCTGGACACTCGGAGCAAGAGGGGAATCTCCTGGAAGGGTCACAGAGAAAATAAGCTAAACAGGTGTTCGCGTTGGGGACAGAGGACGAAGCTCTGTCACCTCCTTGCTGAGGTTCTCTGAATGAGGTTTCTTCAGACCTCGTTCTCCATGTGAAACAGGACCCTATCCTCCCAGTTTCCCTGTGGGACACTCAGGTGACATCTAGGGACCTGCCTTGGGTGCAGGGGAAGCAGAATAGGAAAGGTTCCCCGGAGGGGAAGAAACGGACAATGAACACACCAGGGCCACGTAGGCTGTCTTGGGTATCGACATGCGCTGAGAGTTACAGTAAATTGATACATATAGGAAAAGTCAGACGACGTCTACGAAGTGTCAATATCAGGCTGCGGCCTCAAAGCCGAAAGTTAAAACGAGACAGGGCAGACATAAAGAGAGTCCCAGGGTGCGGCAGGCCATCTCAGGGTACCTGAGAAGACCCATCTGTGACGGCTTTGCAGAGCAAAGACCTGAGCCATCTGAGAAATGACAGCATGCCTGACAGAATCCCCCAAGCCAGGCACAGCCACAGCAGCCTTCCGGCCACAGGAGCACCCACCCCTGTGCACCTGACAAGCAGTACGAAGGTCCATGCTGTGTGCAGAGTGGAGGAGAGCAAACCGGAAACGGTGAGTTCAGCCAGGGCAGAAAATACACAGCGGTGCAGAAGTTGAAGGTCAGGCTATCGGGCACAGCCAGAATTTAACTCCCCATCTCCAATATGCAGGGCACATAACTGTCAGAACACACACGGTTTGGGGCCTTCTTAAAAGGTTGGATAGCGTGGTCAGTTTATGGTGGCACAACGGAAAAAAAGGTAGCTTCTTCAATGTTAAAAAGTAAAGTGGAAGAGCAAGGGCTGGGTGGAGATGGGGGATATAGCTTAGCGGTAGGGTACTGGACTTCATTTCCCCAGCACTGAAGAAGGAAAAGGAGGAGGGGGAGGAGGAGGAGAGGGAGGAGGGGGGAGGAGAGGAGGAGGAGGAAGAAGAGGAGGAGGAGGAGATGAAGGAGGAGGAGGAGATGGAGCAGGAGGAGGAGATGGAGGAGGAGATGGAGGAGGGGGAGGAGAT
>NW_008360325.1:7051069-7083714 GCF_000622305.1 Nannospalax galili
GGCGCGGATGAGGGGAGGAGGATGACGACGATGAACAGGAGGAAAGGAGGAGGATTAGGAGAGGACAGAAGCTGGACCTGAGGGCATAGACCTATAATCCCAGCTACTCAGGAGACTGAAGCAGGAGGTTAGAAAGTTCAAGGCCTACATGGGCGACAGAGTGAGTTCAACACCAGCCTGGGCTACTTAGTTGCAAGACTGTCTCAAAATCAAAAAAGAAAAAAAAAACTGGAGAGATGTAGTTCAGTGGTTGAGAGCTTACCTAGACACACAAAGCACTGGATCCAATCGACAGTACTAAAATAATAAATAAGTAAATAAATAAATAAATAAATAAGTAACTAACTAACTAAATAAATAAATAAATAAATAAATAAATAAATAAATAAATAAATAAATAAAGTCATTTCTATAAGGCCCTTCATTCCCTCCTTGGGCCCCTTCTTACTTCATGCAGAAAGCTGGCCCTGCAGTAGGTTCCACAATCCCTGTCTGCCACCTCCAGCCTCTTGATTTCATTTATCCTATCTTTCCCACAAATCACAACTCATCTGCCAGCAAAAATTACTCTGAAAACTTCAATTTTCTCCCTTGTTTATGCCTCCCGTGTTCTGAGGTTGCAGTACTTGTTGTTAACAAAAACAGTGGAGCCATTTGGTTGACGGTTTTGTTATCAATTGCTGTGGATTGTGAATAAGCCTTTAGTGATTATTATGCTATTTTAAAAAAGCATTTGGGAATGTGAGGCTACAAAACAGCTCTACAAATAGTTTATTAGTATATTAATTATATGACTTCCGAACCCCAAAACAAATGTAACGATATGTAACGTGAAATATGTCAGGCTGCTTTGCCAAATGCAGAAGGCTGTGATATGTCCCTGTCCTCTGTGCCAATTATATAAATAAGTTTGTTTTGTTAAGCAGGCCTCTAAACTAGCATATTCACTTCCAAATAGCCTTAATATTTATTGTAATGCCAAAGTAATGTCAACCTTATTTACAGATTATGAAAAAATAATTTAAGGCTTGAGTAAACTTGCTGTTAGAATATAACAAGTTTCCCAATCACAGAAATATTTATTGTGATTCAGTGGGTGCACACACACCACTGTTTCCAATCATGAGCAAATCCGATTAAGTTTTAACTGTTTTAAGTCTTGTCAAAATATTTTTCGGTAGGACTGGGATCTTCCTGTGTTTTGAGTCATGCTATTGATTATACGGCGCGGTCGGATACAACCTCACCTTTTGTATCCGAAATTTTACGGTAAATTGTTAGCTTTCCGGAAGAGCAAATAAATCATTACACTAAATACAGGCTGTCAGGTGAGCGCAGTGCTTCCCACAACCTTAAAAATTAGGCGTCTTATCTGTATTCTTTCTAGAATTACTACTTTATTTAGTAACAGATTAAAATAGAGCCTTTGTGACGGGCTCAGTAAGAAACAAAGGAAGCAAGACCACATTAAGACATGAAAAAAAGAAAAAAAATCCCATGTTCTACAGTAAGCATCTTACCAAGCCTTGTTGAGATATTTTGGCCTGTGGAGAAATGGTTCAAGAATGGGGAAGGGTCTCCCCTCCAAAAAAATGTCCAAGATAAGCAGGATCTGGTGGTGCGGGCCTGTCATCCCGGCCACTTAGGAGACAGAGGCAGGAGCACAAGTTCAAGGCCTGCCTGGGCTACGGAGAGAGCTCAAGGTTGACTTGGGCAATTCTGTATGATGCTGTCCCAAATATGCTTTAAATGATAGCAGTAAAAGGGCTGGGCGTGTAGCCTAGCGGCAGAGCACCTGGCACCCATGAGTCCCTAGGGTCAACCCCTAATGTGCACACTAAGAAAATAAATCCAAGATCGCCCACAGGAGAGCTCCAGCACGCTCATCTCCAAGGTGCTAAGCAGGCTTTCTGCCGGTTGTACCATCTGCCCAGCCCATGATGTGACATGAACAACACGTTCTTAGGACTCTGTCTCAAAGTCATGACCCCCACATCTCTCCCATCCTTGACTCTACTGGAATTCTTTCCATGTGTATGTGTGTGTTCGGGTTTTGCAAGCCCTCAGTATCACATTCCTTAGCATACAGTTTTCATGTGGTTCAATTCTTCTTTAAGACGGTCCAACCTGTTCAGTTTTAAAGATGTCTTAATTAGTCCAATCCTGATTGGGCGCCTTCCAAAGCTCCTGTTGGCAGCGTCCGATTTCAATTAACACTCCACTTCCATGTTGCAAATGCCCTTGCTCGTGGTGAATTTTTTTTTCTTCCTTGAATGTGCTAGGTTGGATGCCTCCTCACACAGCCTCAGAAATCCTACCGCCCCCTCCAAATATTTCAAGGTACCAGCAGGAGAGTTCTGGCAATTAAGTTCATTGTTATTCCCAAGAAATACAATTCTGTTGTTTAGTTCTCCCTCGCCTTGATTGTAAACACCAAGAGGACAAGGTGTGTATGTTATCCTGGCCCTCCAAAGGCAGTGAGTTTACACCAAGGATACAGGACACAGATGGGCCCAGAATTACTGGGCAGCTAGTGAGCAGGTGTTGAGGGCCTTCGAGCACTGTGACACAGAACACCCAGGCTGTCCCTGCGAGACAGATACCCTGTGTGTGTGTGTGTGTGTGTGTGTGTGTGCATGTATGTGTGTGTGTGTGTGTATGTGTGTGTGTGTGTGTGTGTGTGTGTGTGTGTGTGTGCGCGCGCACGCGCTTTGTGGCTGAGGATGCCTGGGATTTACAGTGCTTAGATGACTGATATTTGATACCCACTGACTTGATTATGCCCATGTGTCATAGTAGAAAAAGAAGATAAATCAATGTACAGGAAAATGAATGGAACTGGAACCTATTAGGAGTCAGCAAAAGAACCAAGACTCAGAAAGACAAGCATCACACTTCCTCTCAAATGGGAATAGTAGATTTAATTTTTGCATGTGTGTGTGTCACATGTGTGACACACATGTGTGTCATTGGGTATGTGGATGTAGAAAGGGATCCTCGAGAGGGATAAAAAGAGATATTTTTGAAGATTTATTTGCATATTCGCTTGTGTGTGTGTTTGCCCGTGTGACTTTATGTGTACCCCATGTGTGCAGGAGCCCTTGGAAGCCAGAAGGGGGCCTGAGAGCCCCTGGAACTGAAGCCAAGCCACCAAGTGGGTGCTAGGAAACAAACTCTGGTCCTCTGCAAGAGCAGCTAAGTGCTTTTAACCATCAAGCCAACTCTCCAACCTGAAAAAGATCTTAAGGAATGGAGGGAAAGGGAGAAAAAGAGGGTGATAGAGTGCAAATACCACAAAAACAGAATGGGGGTTCCTGCAGGAGGAAGAGGATCCGTGACCAGGGAAGGAATGGGAGATAGCGAGGGAGAGGGGGAGCAGCAAAATCCGTGTGTATGTGAAGGCACTCCCACAAAACCCTGCTCTTTTATGCTTCTTAAAGAAATACTTCTGTATTTTTAAATTTACATATCAATAATTGCAGGCTGAGACATGGGATCTTAGCAGGACTGCCAAACTTTGGCTGTTGGAATGAACATCAGAGCTTACTTCCATGGAGCAACGTCTATCTCTGCTGCTGAGTGGTGGCCCGAGTCGGGGCCTAGCTGTGTGAGCATCTGTAGGCCCCAGCTGCTCTCTGCACTGCTGTCTGCTGGTCTCACAGGGCTGCTCATGGGAGTCCACTGTCCTTGCTGACAAGGTCTCAGCAGGTTGCCCAGGCTGGCTTTGAACTTGCTGTAGGACCCCAGGTTTATAATCCTGCTCTTGGACAACTATTGGCCGTGGACTACTGTGTCTAAACCTAAGCACTGTGGACAACTCATCCTGGCTCACTCTGTGCTTGGGGGTGCATCCTTGTGCCCTGTGGGGCCTTCAGCTGCTTCAGGCATAGCTTGTGGTATGGCCTTCCAAAGTTGTCTTTTCTGACAGGGCGGCCACAAGCCACCTCTGAATGCTGCGAACTTGAAATGTGACAAAAGACTGGATATTTGGGATGTTAAATAAAATATTATGTGGGCTGGAGAAGTGACTCGGCAGTTAAGAACATTGACTGCTCTTGCAGAGGACCAAGGTTTGGTTTCCAGCACCCACATGGTGGGTAATAACTGTCTGTAACTCCAGTTCCAGGGGATCCAACGCTCTTTTCTGGCCTCCATGGGCATTGGAGCATTTACATACATGCAGGCAAAATACTAATACACATAAAATAAAAATAAAGACATACATAAAAAATGATTAAAATTAATTCAGTTTTTGCCAATGTGGTGGCACATGCCTTTAATCACAGCACTCAGGATGCAGAGACAGGTGGATCTCTGTGAGATCAAGGCCAGCCTGGTCTACATAGCAAGTTCCAAGCAAGCTGAGGCTACACGGAGTCTCTATCTCAAAAAAAAAAAAAAAAATTAGTTTTCAGTGTGGCTACTCAGAATCTAAAAATTCCTCAAGCGACTTGCATTGTACTTCCGTTTAGATCATTCCACGTGGCACGCGGAGCCCAGACCTGAGCTTCTACTTGCTGCTGCTAAGGATCTGGCAGCTCAAGATCACAAGAACATCGTCTCTCCTCCTTCCCTCCCCGGTCAGCAGGGCCTCTCCATCCTTTAGTGGGACTGAGGCTTGCACACAAGACACCACCTCCCGCTTCCATCATACTCATTCCTCAGCCCAGCCACAATCCAATATTCTCTTGGTCCATCTCAGTGTGTCTAAATGTGGAAATGGAAAGACTCTTCATAGGGGAGCGAGAACCAAGAGAAGTACCAGTGATAGGGAGCCAACAAGCAACCCTGGGTGGGTCTCTGTGCTGGAGTCTGTACAACAGTGACAGTCACAGAGGACAATGTTTAACACGTGAGGCATTTCAGATGAACCTAGAGATGGCTAGAACATGGTACCAATCATGGTTTTGTTTTCATAGCAAAGTATATCTGTTTATATGCAGAGGTACATGGGGGAAAAGCAAGTTCAGAGAGGCTGAGGGAGAGCTCATCAGCGAGGTGCTTGCTGCACAAATCCAAGGACCTGAATTGCATCCCCTGCACCCATGCAAAGAGCTCAACATCCTGGTGCTCAGCATCCAGGCACACACTTATAGTCTCAGATCTGAGGAGGCAGAGAAGAGACAGGGGATCCCTGGGGCTCACTGGCCAGCTAACCTAGCCTACTTGTTGAGCCTGAGGACAAGGAGCAATCCTGATTGAAGAAACAAGGTGGGTGAGGGGCCAGATGGCTTAGTGGGTAAAGTACTTGCTCTTCAAACATGAGGACCCACATAGAAATTACAGGTACAACTGCATGTGCCTATAACCCCAGCTTTGTGGGGCCAGAGATGGGTGGACCATGGGAGCTCACTGGACGGCCGGCCCAGCCAAAATGACAAGCTTCCAATTCAGTAAGACCTTGTTTCATGACAATAAGACAGGGGGTGATGAGGATGCCAACATCTTCCTCTAGCTTACACGTGTGTGACTGTGTGCAAGTACCCACACACATATGTGCATATACTCTACAAATACATACATACACGGATACGTGCACACGCACACACACACACACACACACACGAAAATAAGGTGGATGACTCCTGAGGAACAAGATTGATGTCTGCCTTCCACATGCACATGTGCACACACGTGTACACCCACATGAACACACACACACACACACAAGTAGATATGCCAATAGTGCTTTGTTGAGAGCTGGTAAAAACCCAGATGAAGACAAGTTTAAATTTGCAGTTTTGCTCTGTTCCCATGTTCACTGAAATGAACACACACATACTCTTCTATGAAGAAAGATGTATATTGTATAAACCCTGGCCAGCTCCTGGGCTGCCACTGAAGCCCTGGGCATGGCCTCCAATGGGTTCTTCACCTGGGGGGACATGTAGCAAGGGCTGAGGCATTTTGTCACACTTGGTGAAAGTACCACTGGAATTCAGACAGGAGAACTGTAGCTATATGTCCCATAATACAGAATGAATGTCCCAAGGGCAGAATGACCCAACCAGGCCACCTATAGGGTTTAAGTTAAGATGTGGTGGGCCGCAACCAATGTCTGTTCATGGGGCTGTGTTTAGATGGCCCACTCGGGAAGCTGACAGGTCCTCATTCATTGTAGGTTCTGGTCCAGTCCTCTACGTGCCTTGGGCTGCATCTCCCATCGCAGTTGAGATAAAAATTTGATCGGTTACTACATTATTAACTCTCAGGAGCTAAGACAACTTGCTGAAAGTTATGTGCTTCCCCCACAGGCAAAACAGGGAAGGGAAAGTAGGCAGAATTCACCTTCTCATGCTCAGAGGCAGCGTCTGGGCCTGCTGTGTGGCGGGGAGGGCAGTGCCATCTGCCAAGCGTGGCCCTGCTGGACCTGTTTTGTCGAGAGTCTACAGTTTTGAACACGGTTTGTCTGGCGCCCTTCACAAGCACTACATTAACTCAAGTTCATTTGAAATTCATCATTTCCGAAGAGATACAAGACACTGGAGGTTTGGTTTCCAGGATTTTAAATGTCAGGCATTCAACATGCACCGTGGAGACACAGCATCTGGAAAGGGGTGCTTTTCAAATTTATCTGCAAACAGGAACAGCTCCCTCAGAACACATACAACCAGGACCTTGGTGGGCTGCCCTCTTCGAAAAATAGAACCATTCAAGTTAAAAGCGGAGCATCTGTGCCAGGGTTGGAACATATGAATCTCCCCAGAATTCACACATTGAAACCAAGTCCCCCGTGCCATAGATAGTGTTGGGAAGTTGGCCTCTGGGAGCTGATATGGTCATGAGGGTTCTGCCTTCACAAATGGGATTGGAGTCCTGAGGCAGTCTAAGAGTGCATTGCTTCCTCCCCCGTGTGAGGATGGGTAAAGAAGACGTCCTCTCGGAAGCAGAGTACACCCTCAGCAGATACCAAATCTGCCACCATCTTTAAGTCGGACTTCCTGGCAACCAGCTCTGTGAGCACTGAAACTCTATACCTTATAAATGATGCTGTCTCAGTTCTTGCCTTGCATTGACCCCAACAGACTAGACAGACTGTCACTCAAAACTTAGAGTTGGGCTGGAGAGACGGCTCAGTTGGTAAAATACCTGCCACCGGAGTTGAACCTCCAGCATCATGTTAAGAAAAACAAAAGCCAGGTGTTGTTGCACTTGTAATCTGAGAGTTGAGACGATGGGGGGCAGAGACGATGGGGGGCAGAATGCTCCTTGGTCAGCTGCTGGCCAGGCAGCCTAGCCGAATCAATGAACCCCAGGTACCCATGGGAAACCCTGTCTCAAAAAACGAAACAAAGCAAATATGCATTGCTTTTGTCAAACCCAAAGTTTAATTTTTCTTATGATGTAGTTTGTTACCTTTATAAAAGGATAAATTTCAACACTGAACAAAAAACAAGGTGGACACCTGATAAAAACACCTGAAGTTGACCTCTGCCCTTCACACATGTACACACAGGTGCACGCACACAAAAGCAAGCAAACCCACATGTGCACAGCGCGCACGCACGCACACACACACGCACGCACACCACACATGAGGGGAAAACGAAGAAAAACCTGAGTGGCAAGCCTCCAGGGAAATAAATTCTTACTGCACACTCACAGCAAAGCTAACTTCTGTGTTCCATCCATAAATAGCCTGTTTTCTACTCTTCCAATGCATCAAGCACACATCTAACTCAGAGTTCTTGTTCTTGGTCATTCTAGAATGTTCCCTCCCTGACATATCCTCCTGGAGCCTGACCACAGCCCTTCACAGCTTTGCTCCTGTCTCCATTAAGTATATACTTACTGTGCTCTTGAAGTTGACTTGGGTCCTTCCTACCCATCCTCTAGCCCAAAGCTCAGCCTTCTTCAATGCCTGATCTCATGGTCTTTCTGTGGATATACCACCTAATCTCATGTTATTACATTTGTCATTTGTTGTCTTTTCCTCCTTGAAGAAGGCAAGGTCTACACAGCTTGTCTTCCTCACAGGTGGACCCCGAATGTTGAGAACAGCATTGTGGAATTCCCTGCATATCTTCCCTATGCTCAGTGAGTTGTCCAGACTGGAGGAGAGCACAATGTCATAGCTCATCTCTGTGTTTAAGGGCAAATGAAACAGCCCAGGATACAAGAGAGCCACAAAGATGCTTCCGTTGGCTTGAGATGGTTTCTGTTCCTTGCAGTCAACTGCTGTCTAACCAAGGGGGTCCAGCCATGAGCTTGTGTATGCCTTGGCTCTGTAGGAGGCTGTGGGGGTTTGGGGAGGGTGGATATACACAGAGATGCAGCTTGATGTGAACCTAGGAGTCCTGTATTCTGTCCACAAAGCATCCCTAGAAAGCACCCAGTCTTCTATCTGGAAGTTCCTTTAACCCAACCGCCTTTATAAGGTTTCAGGGAGCCTACCTTAGACGGATCAGCTCAGAGAAGTCACTTGCTAGAGGCTCCATCATCAGAAGCTGAGAGAGGGAGACCAAGTTTTAAGAGAAATAATGGGAGAAGTGCAGAAGAAGGAACTGATGGAGAAAAGCCAAACAACATATGGGGAGGTGGCTAAGACACAGGTTAGCCAGGATGGCAGTGGATGGGTAAAGGACTGAAGCAAAGCAGGTGAGAGATTTGGCGTGAGTTTTGTCCAAAACAGAAGACACAGTGCTTAGTGTCAGATGCTGCAGCACCCCTAACACCGCCTGGTAAACAGAAAGTAATCAAAAAAAGAATATTGAATAATATCAGAAGACATTATGCAAGCTACCAAAGGAGAAAACCAATCAATCATCCTACGCAGTCCAGCAAACTGTCTCTACTGGTGCAGTAATGGCACTTTTATCTTGGGTAAATAGCTGTCTATCTGGACTTAAAGCCCACTCAATAGGAGGGAATCCATACATGGTACTGTAAACACAGCCAAGTACACATGGATGGAGAATTCATAGACCCCGGAGAAGAGCCTACATCTGTCACTTTCCCAGACCAATAATCTATTCTAAATATGGATTCTTATGTTCACAGACAAGTGTATCTCTCACCACTCATCAAGCTTCTTCTTTGAACAGGTGGATACTATTTCAAAGCTCAACAACTGGTCAAAATTCAAAGGGTGACTGTTAGGTGTCCAGTCCTAGTAACACATCTACAATGCAACCTCTACACCTATAGGCTTAAGGGGCATCATGGAAGAGGGGGCAGAAAGAACGCAAGCGCCAGAGCGGCAAGATACCTGCGGCAAGTTAGTGCATTCTAGACATGTAGGGAGGCTGCAGCAGTGAAATCTCCACAGTGTGGGAGCCTAACCAGATCTACACAGTGACAAAACCAGTTAACATGCCAAGGTGGATGGAGGAAATTTCTCGGGATCCCATCTCAAGATGAAGAGGCACACGTAATCAATGGATGATGAGGGAGAGAGAATCAGTTTACTCTAGGGACTGGCTCCCTCAGACGTTATCTAATCCCAAGTAGTCAGCCCTAACACAAGAACACCACTAAATGAAGTGTGTGTGTGTATGTGTGTGTGTGTGTGTGTGTGTGTGTAACAATAATAATCAAAGACAAAGGCAAGAAATTGAGAGGGAATAGGCAGACATGGGAGGAGCTCATGGGAGATGGGAGGGATGGAGATAATTCAAGGATGATAGTCATGTATGAATAAAAAATAAAAATTTTTTTTTGGTCTTTTTGAGACAGGGTCTCCCTGTAGCCCCAGCTGGCCTGGAACTCACTAGGTAGATCAGGCTGGCCTTGAACTCACAGAGATCTGCCTTTCTCTGCCTCCTGAGTGCTGGGATTAAAGGCGTGCGCCACCACATCTGGCCAAAAGGAAAACCTTTTTTTAAAAATGTTGAATGAATGTACGACTGGTTTTGAAAAAAACATGCATATAGCACATATATATGGCGTGTCTATATACACAGACATATTTGAACATGCATGCGACTATACACATATATGATATTATATTTATAGTTAACAGGTATATATAAAACTTTAAAACTATTATTTATACTTCATATGTTTCATAAGTGTATTATATATCTTTCTGAAGTATTTGAAGCAGCATGGAGAGATGGCTAAGCAGTTAGGTAAGAGTACTTAGAGTCTCATGTGCTCTTGCAAAGGACTGAGGTTCAGTTCCAGCACCCACATGGAGGCTTACAACCACCTGCAACTCCAGTTCCAGGGGACCTGATGTCCTCTTCTGGCCTCCTTGACCATTGTACACACATGGTACACATGCATACATGCAGGCAAAATATTGGTTCACATAAAATAAAAATTATATATATATATATATAGAGAGAGAGAGAGAGAGAGAGAGAGACTAGAAAACAAGTTAAAGAGAGTATAAAAATTCTTCTTTTAGAAAAACAAATCAGTACTCGAGGACGCTCTTTTTTAAGTCTCATCAGTGAGCCCACAAATGAACCAGGCAAAACAAATGTTGCCTTCAAAACACCCAGAGGTGCTGAGACCTCAAGTCCTCGCGTGACGTTACAGGAAGTGGGGACAAGGTAAACAAGGGCAGATCCAAGGAATACAAACATGTCCCTAAGTTGCTCTCCCTTTCATATCACCCTTTTGTCGGAGTCAAGGGTACAAAAGACATGCTTGTTCAACAGAGGCATCCCCCAGCCACCAATTATGAATGTCCAGAGGCTGAGGAGAGGGGACCAGATGGCCACTGGGCGGCACTGTCATGTGACTGCACAGCAGGGTGACTACAAGGAGCAAGAATGTATTCTATATGACAAAACCCTGGACGAGCATATTTTTACTGTTTTCAGCATAAAGGAATGATCTACGTATAAGGAAATAGATGTTTGACTGACCTAAACATTATACAAGCTACACCTGTGTCAGAACATCACTTAGTAGCCCACTAATACGAATATATGATCTTTATGTCTTTGTGTGTCAGTTAAAAGTACATTTAATTTTTGAGAAATAAAGGAAAAAAATCCCGAATTGAATTTTGGATTTTATTTTTCAACCACTATTATTTGGAGTCCCTGGTACCAGGTGGGCCATTGCCTCAATGAATGTCCGCTGACTGACAGCCCCTGCACACAGGTGTCTGCGCCTGCCCAGTCCCATTCAGCCTACCTGAAGCCATCATTTACTTATTGAAGCTTGCAGTACTACAAATCATAAAAGCAGTACTTCAGCATGCACCAGCGTGTCGAGGGTAAAACACATCACCACACATTTGATAGGCTTTGCCACTGGCCTTCCATTGAGTAACAGACTCCTCCGCTGGTCAGTTAGTGAATCGCTCTCCTCTGATGAGGTGACAGTGGTGGCTGGACACTGAGAGGGTGCTGGCGAGTGCGTTGGTGGGGACAGAAGATAACAGATTAGAGTGACCACGGAGGGGCCAATAAAGACCAATCGTGCTTCCAGAAGGAGCTGAAGGGGGCATCATACAAGGACCTGCCCATTTTCCCAAGGATGTGGTGTTTGTAAAAGCCCTCCACCTGCAGGCAGTCAGCAACATCTCTGTGAAAATACCACTCTGTACAGTGTAATTAAAAGACATGAAAGAAAAAAAAAAAAAAAGACCCCCCTCGAAAAAATCAAAATCCCAGACAGCACAAATAATGACAAAGAGTGTCTTTCAGACACCAGTGACAAGCAGAAAACTTGTGCTCCCAACAAAGGCGGGCACACAATGGCGAGCGCTTCCGTGAATAGGGACCACGTCTGTCTGACTTTGTGTAACAAGCCACAGACTGCCAGGTACCTGTGGGCGCTTAATACAGGCCTTTGAAGAGACTTGAAGAGACTTGAATACCATCATTATTACATCTGCCATTATGGTTTTTAGTGAATGAACCTTCCTTATCAATCTTTATAAGCACAATTTCAATAGTATTAATTCAGCCACCTCCGATACCAAGTGCTTTTCTAAATTCTAGGTCCTCAAACCTTGTCAAAAAACAATGCACTTGATTTTTTGCAATGTCACATGCCAGAATCAAAGGGAACTTAACTTCTATGCCATCTTCTCAAGCTGAGACACAGGGTTCATAAAGAGCAGAAAAGAATTGCTTTCCAGTTTCCGACCTGTGGCAATATTTAGTTTTGCACATGATGTTGAAGACTTCTTTCAAAATGCTATTTGATCTTAACAATATATGATTTTTGAAAACAAAGAGCAGTTGTTTCTAGAAGTGGATGCTTAAAACATAAATACTTGGGTGTTGCTGGTGAGCTACAGTGATTTCCACTTGATTTGAATAGTCACTGCTTAAAGCAAAGTAGGTGCAAGACCCAGATACATTCCAATTCCGGAGTGATTCTGTACACAGATAACTTGCCATCCTCCATTCTGATGGTCACTTGTAACTCATGACCTCTAGAGCTTTCAAGTTCAGGATTAGGACCCTTGTCTGACCAACTCAATCCCTTCGTCACTTGACACAATGAAGGAACCTCCACCTCCTTTTCTCCCTTTCTATGTCCTTTCCTGTAACAAAGGGCTACTGCGGGAAAGAGACGACAGGTGTGAGTGAGAATAGAGAGTAGAAGACCCCCTCCAAACAAAGCACACAGCCTTACAGCAGGAGACCACACTCAGCAACAGCACAGAGAATGGGAGAGGCCGGGGGAAGGAGCATTGGATGGGAGGCCTTGAGGACACTCGAAGGATGTGACAGGTGTCAGGGGACGCATCCTAGGCAGAGACACGGTTAAAGTCATAGAGACAAAGCAATGCATGACGCACCCAGGAAAGAAGAGCGTGCAGTCCAGTCCCACTGGGCTCCCATGAGAAATGGGTCCAAGGTGGGGTCTGGTCAGATTCCAAAAGGCATGCATCTCACACTAAAAGTCTAGACTTGACTTAATATAGGTACAAACGCCTGTGTATAGCACATGGAGCCTGTAGCAGATGCTTTTATTGCAAGACACCCATGCTCTGTGACTCATAGTAGGTGCTCACTACTCAAGACATTAGGGAGTCACTACATATGTGAAGCCACCCAGCGGGATGAAGAGACAAGTAGAAGGCACAAAGGGCCTGAAGCTTAGAGTATTCTAAAGCATCTCTTTAAAAATTAATTCAAAAATACATGACATGTTAACAGATGGGCAGGCTCATGCAAGGGAGTAACCCTACAGCTTAAGGCCCTGGGCACTGGGACAAGAGAAGCCAGCAGGGTATCCGAAACGAATCAGAAAGGGGATGGGTCCCTGTCCTGCAGCAAAGCTGCTCTTTGGTTCATCACAGTATCCAGTACCTGACATGTTTGTTCATCCCCCAACCACGTGGTGAATATATGGAAGTGTTTGTGCCCCTTTTGAATCCTCTGCACAGCCCAGCATTACCTCGTGTGGAGTAAATGCTGAGCCACTTGACTCATCATGACCTGTGACACTTGTTATTTCCATCAACAAACTCTGTCTCGCATTCTTTCTGAAACACTAATTAAACCTGAGTTGTATGGCAAGCATTAGAGACAGCGTCCACTATGAGTCGAGGAGAGGGGGCAACGTCCTTGAGAGACAGAGGCAGCAGGATCACAAGTTGGAGGTCAGCCTGGGTTACACAGAGTCTGTCAAATAAAAGAAGGAATGGAGGAAGGGAGAAAGACAGGGAGGGAGGGAGGAGGGAAGGGAGGAAGAGGATTATATGGAGTTTCTCCCTTCTCTTAAGAAGCTCATTGGTCATAAGAAAAGAAGCAAAGCCTTAATTATGTTGAAAACTTACTGTGTCTGCTGTAAGTGAATGCATCTCATTTAATCTTAACCATCCAAAAGGTAAGCTATGTTATCACCTGTGTTATATAAATAACACAGGAGCGAAGGGGCATCAAAATATGAGCCCAGGCAGCATGACCGCAGAACCCACCTGTGATGAGAGGGAAGCAGGATTTACCAGCAGCATAAAAATATGGTTGCAGCCAAAGTCACTAAGCCCTGGGGCAAAGGGGCAAGCACAGAGGATGTGGCCAGCTCCTGTGATCAGGGACAGCTGCAAAGGGGAAGGCTTGAGCTGAGTCTCAAAGAAGCAATAGGCACTCCTGGAGGTGAAGAGGGGGAAGAGCATTCCAGAAGAAGGAAGCGGGAAGTACATGGAGAGGTTTAAAAGCCATAGTGTGTCATTTCAAACCCTGACTTCTTCATCCTGGGAAGGGCAGGCTCCGTGTGACATCTTCCCTTCCT
This sequence comes from Nannospalax galili, assembly GCF_000622305.1. Lineage (NCBI taxonomy): Eukaryota > Metazoa > Chordata > Mammalia > Rodentia > Spalacidae > Nannospalax > Nannospalax galili. Next base: position 7,065,221 of record NW_008360325.1, read on the forward strand.
GAGCAGATGCACCCCCACCTCCCATAACAGCAGGACAAGGAACAGGCTGTAAGCTTCCTTTGAGAATAATTCTTCAAGGGTCCAAGGAAGGCTAACAAAAGAGAAATTAAATACAATGTGATGTCCTGAACTTTGACCTAAGTGTCAACTTAGAATTTCAAATAAAATTAGAAGATTCTTCTAATAATTATATAGGATGGCAAATAAGGTCCAGGGCAGGCACATGTGGCCCAAAGTGACTAATCGTATTTTGCAAAAAGGCAACAGGGGCTGACCCTTCCCGGGATAATATCGCAGGGAAGCCAGAGAGGAGAAAAGGTTACCAGCGGTTAATGTTAAATAGTAATCCATCCGCCAAGCACCCCCTGCCCGCTCCTCCATATTCATAGGGAACTACGCCCATTCATATTCATTGCCAGCCAAGAGTTTTAAAGGACCAAATGCGACCTTAGAAGGCTTCGGTTCTAATCATGGTGCTTCTCTTGATGGCTACCACAGCCCCTCCCCTCCAACCTCAAAACTAATAACACCAAATAGCAAGTGGCGGGGGCTGGGACAAGACAGTCTGCCTTAACACAGCGAAGGGTGCTTTCCATCAAGGGTCATCAGCTGGGTGCCACTCCTGTGCAGAAAGAGCTTTGCCGTGCTAGCCTGAACTGAGAACCAAGCCCCATCACAAGCTGCCAGCCTCCCTCAAATGAGGTAACACAGGGAGCCGTTGCCCCTGTGCTCTGAGGGGGCAGATGCTGAGCTTGGTAGGTACTAGTTTAGAGGAGCCACCAGCTCCATGTTAGGAACTTAGAAAAGGCACTGTCCTCTGCTCTTGGAGAACTGGATACCAGGCGATGTGCTCCACTGAAGGACTCACACAGCTTTCAAGGTCTCCTGGCAAAAAGTAACTCTTCCAGGACAGCAGAAACTGCTAAGTGAACTGCCAACAGGGACTTAAATCTGACCTGGGCGAATCTGTGAGAGGTTTGTGGCCCTCCATATATGCTGTGTGTCTGCCTGTCTCCAGGCAGGTTTCTGTAGTCTCAGTCAGAATAATCAGATGCTTAATAACCACCTGTCCATCTCACATTTTGGTCAAGAGCCATAGCCAAGGGGCAGGGTGAATAGAATTGATTTGGACTGCTTTTTATCTTTTCTCCTGTTTCTTAAAGAGGAAACTGAAACTGCCTCAAAAGCCAAACTGCAATAGATTAACAATCCAGGACATGGAGCAACAACCCGGCTTAAGGAGGGACCTGCAGGATGAGGGGTGCTAGCAAGTTTGAGAGGAAGACTCTTCAGGCTCTTTCCAGGGAGGACTCACAGGGCAGGCAGGGCCCCTGGTCTCTGGGCAAAAGGAGAGTGCTGAATAGAGAGGCAGAGAGAAGATGATGGAGATGCAGAGCTCAATAGGGGCTGGGATGCCCGCAGGTTGCACACACACACACACACACACACACACACACACACACAGAGAGAGAGAGAGAGAGAGAGAGCTATCTTCAGACCAGGTGGAAGAAGGTACCCTACATGCTGTCTTCACTCAATGTGGTGTTTGCCCCGGGGTAGAGCTAGCTCCCCTCCCACCCCCACAGGCCCTGGAGTCACAGGGAGATGTGACCCCAGGGCCAAGGGCTGGAAAGTAGGAAGCCCAGGCGCTAAGCAGAGGCAGGGCCCCGCAGATCCTGATCTGCCAGCTGGCTGCCCCCGCCTCTGGCACCGAGGTGCGCGCCCTGCAGTTCCCAGGCCACCTTGTCACCAACCGCGAGCGCCCACCCGCACAGGTGCCAGGCCCCGCGCCCGAGATCCAGGGAGATTAGGGAGATTGGGGGCCCACCAGGCGGAAGCGACAAGAGCTGAAAAGAAACAAAAAAAGAAACCGAAATCAGCTCAACCGAAAGAAAAAATAAAAACACCTCACTGAGAAGCCAAAAACTGCGCTCAGGCGCGTGGGGACCGCGTAGGGTAGGGCGCGTGACCTGCAGCTAGGGGAGCAGCGCAGACCGCACCACTTGGGGAAAGGCTCTGCTAGGGACAGAGTCAAACCTGATTAATTTACGATGTTCTTTAGAGAAAGCGGACTTAGGAAAGTGCCCCCGGGCGGATTTCCGGAGTGTGCATGTGTGCGTGGTGGCACTGTGCACCCCAAATTACAGGGTGCTGTGATGCGTGTTTGCATTTACAAACCCAGGCTGCGAGGCAAGAACCACCTCCACCCCACCGCATCCAGGGACCCAACTTCTCAAAGGGTCACCACTGTCTGGCAGAGCCTCCTGAAGGGTCCCTGGGCCCTGCGATTTTAAGGTCTGGAAGGGCTCTGGCCACCGCTGCCCTGGAGATCTTGGTGCAGCAGGGCCGACCTGGGTCTGGTTTTTCTAGTGGTGTCTTTTTGTAACGTTCTTCACAACCAAAAAGTGAAATTTAAAAACAACAACCAACCAGTCTTTAAAGGAAGCACATTTCACCGTGCCAGACTTTGGGGTCTGCCCTAACAAGAAAACTTGAAAAGTGCGGACACCCCATTCCTGAGGGCTTTTTTTTTTTTTTCTCATCCCTCCAACCCTTCAGGTTGTAAAAGGCCAGGCTGGAGTTTACCAGCAACAGGTGGCTGCTTTGCAGAGCGCAAGTGGCCACCTCCCCCTCTTTGGGTCCCCTCCTTTTCCTCTACTGGGCTCACAACAGCTGCTCTGTCCTACACTGGCGGTTGCTGTGACTCCCAAGAACCACCCCCCCAACCACACCCCACACACCCCCACCCCCACTCCCACCCCGGTCCTTAAATATTTTGTTTAGAACAAGAATGAGCCAGATTCCTGAAGTCACAGAAAAACCCCATTTTTGATTTACAAATAGAGTCACAAAATTGTAGAAAATTAATTTGTTAATTAAAATTTTCCCTGCAAGAATGTCTAACAGGTAGCCCGAATGACCAAACAATCTTCCTACACAACTAGCCCAATGCAATGAAATTGTACAGCCGGCAAAGTAATGGTGGGTAAGTACATACGGCCAGTCAACAGCATACAGAGGAGCAACAGACCCATTGACAAACAGGACCTTTTCACCTCGGTAGTGACAGGATAGCCCCATCGGGTGAGGTGACCATGTAGCCAGGAATGACTCTCCATCCTGACCCCCCCAGGCTCTTTCAACCAGCATGGGACAGAGCAACACATCCTCTTGGTGAGAGATAAATGACCATACCAGACCTTGCCCAGGTTCCCAGGAGCTGCTGAGATGGGATGTCCTGAGTCTCATTTCCAACTGCAGTCTAACCTTTGAGAAGACTGGAGGTCAAGAAAGAATGACTCCACGCAGCACTTTGCTAGGGAACAGCAGAACTGGGGTTCTACCCATGCATGCTGTGTAGTATGTGGTGTCCCCTCAATGTTCCAACACTCCTGCAGGGATGTGGCGTTCCCTCAACTTTTCCCATTATCAGACTTGGGCTGGTGTTCCAGTGTGCTGTGTTTCTTTCCTGAGAGCAGAGCCCACCTACGCCCTGTGGAATTTAAAAGTTGCTCTTCATAGAGCCTTTGATTAAATGCTTCATTTTTTAAAATCGCTTTCCCGTGTCCCTAAGTCAGCTACGGCTCCAAAGCAGGGCTCCCTCCCACAGGAAGAGACCTTGGAGTTGGTGGTTAAAGGGTGGGCATTAAACAGTGAGATGTACAGTGCTGGCATCTACCACAAAGCCACAGCCCCGGGTCCCACCACCGTTATTGTTCGAACTGGTGAAAGTTCACGGCTTCTTCATGGAAGTCTCTTGATTTCTTGCAGCCAAACTGAAGAGTCTAGAAAACTTGGCCTGACACTACCCTGTAGCTGTTAATTAAACTTCAGAAACTTTTCATGATGTTTACATGCACTGTGTGGGTTGCAGAATAAATGAGAACTCAAGGCAAAGAAGTTGGAGGTTCCAATAAATAGGGAGAAAAAAACCAGGGAGAGCCTCTCCTTATATCCCAGCTTCACGCTGATATTTCTAAGGAGAAAATGGACTTGCAAAAGTTCAATTTACTTGGGAACAAAATGCCAGACCTAACACGTCAAAATCTACTTTCATCCTAATCTGGCTGAATAATTCTACACAGACGAGGAGATGAAGAAAGAAAGAAAAAGTAAGACACTCTGTGAGAAAGGTATTTCCTTTGCCACCAAAGAAACTAACTGAAATTACCAGACACCAGCACTCAGCACCCCATGGTTCCAAACAACCACAGAAAACAGAGCCCCAGGAAGGCTTCACCAGGAGTCTTAAAGTACATTCCAGGTACCCTTGGTATTTGCTTTAGATACGATTTTTTTAAGCCACCTGTGCTAAATTCAAGAGACCAAAAATAGCTTTTCATGAAGAAGGGCCATAAACAAAACCCTGCACACGCAGAAACAGCTGATGCTTTTCAAACATCTAGCCTAAGAGATAATCTTAAAATATATCCTTTAAAATATCGGCGCTTGATTTCTCAAAATGCGATCTACATCGCTTTCTCTCCTGTAAATTTCACATTGGGGTTAAAAGGGTTTCCACTGACCCCACAAAATGCTTGTAAAACTGAACCGATAGGGACAATTTCGTGAGTAGGAGAGAGAGGGGACCATGTGTTTAACTCAGATACACTCATTTTTTAAAAATAATTCCTGCCAAGCAGATCGTTTATAACAGTTGAGTTCTTTTAAAATCTGAAGAGAATAAAGAGCAATCTTCAGTCTGACTTCTTGAAATATTTGATAATTTGTTTTAAAATTGGGGATTTGGCATCTGCCTCTCAGAATAGATGCAAAAAAATGACATAAGTATGATTCATACTGGCAGTCCACGCCTTGTTATAAAAGCTGTCGGGAAGAGAAATCAGAGGAGCCTTAAAAAAAAAAATCAAAAAGAAAGACAAAAGAAATTCGCTGAAGTCCTTTAGGTGGATCTGGTTTCGAGCCACATTAACTCAACTTTCTCAGAACTCACAGAGATGGCTGTTGTGCGCCTGCTCCCCCATGAGCCCGCTGTGTTCCCTAATTTTTAAAAAAGTCTGGTATTTTGGAATCTTTCTAAGAACTCTAAGCAGAAAGACGACAGACAGCTGGAGAAGTTGTCACATCACTGTGTGGAGCTAGAAATTCTGAAAACCATTTTCTTCTCTTCTCCACACCAAAAATTTTTTAAAAAAGAGTCAAGTGGCAGGAAAGGCAGATTTCCAAAGGTGGACCTTGAGCTTGGAGAAGAGAGCGAGATGCAGAGCGTGCCCCTTCCTCTCTCCTCTGGTCTTCCACTCTTCCTTCCTCCGTTACCTTCTTTGTCTCCATTTTTCTGCCTTTTTTTGACGTGTGTGTGTGTGTGTGTGTGTGTGTGTGTGTGTGTGTGTGTGGTGCGCATGCATGTGTGTATGCATGGCCAAGGCATGTGCGAGTGTAGGTGTGTGCCTGTGCTTGTGGAGGCCAGAGGTTGATGGTGGATGACTTACTTGATTGCTCTCCGCTTTGCTTACCGAGGCAGGGTCTCTCACTGCACCTAGAACTCACGCACACCGCCTCCCTCCAGGATCCCGTCACTGCCTCCTGAGCCCTGAGACTGCAGGCAAACCCAATTGTTTGCTTTTTTCAAAGTGGGTGCTGGGGGGTCCAAACTGTACATCAAGTGCTTTATCCACCTCACCATCCCCACAGCCCTTTGCCTTTCTCTCACATTTCTTCTTTCCTTTTTAAACATCTTATTTGAGAGATGGCCAAGAACAAGGGGTGAAGCACAGACTCTAAGCCCCACTGTCCTCCATTCCTAGCTGGCTGCCTCTGGTTGTTCTCCTCGTAAGGACATGGACAGCAAGAGGGAAACACACAGATCCAGGTTGGGATGCAGTCCTGTGGATAAAAGAGTGGGTATGAATGGTTGATAGAGCAAGGGGCAGGCAGAGGCATCTACACGCAGGCATGGATACAGAATCGGAGAAGCAGGGCTCTGGAAAAGCTGTTCACCTAGAAACAGGTGGGGAGATATTCAATGTAGATGGTGCAGCTTTGACGGCAGTGACTCCGGCCTTACCAACCTCAGGCTCAAAGATGAACCAGGTGAAAGAATGATGCCCACTGTGAGTGTTATGCCCTGAAAATGCCTGCGATCAGGCATCACCTCCAGGAGGCCTCACCTGAACTGAGAGATGATGGTACCCGGCAGCAGAGCCTGGAGGGAGCACTTTCAGCACAGGGTCCCTTTCCACACCCCTATTCTCTCCACAGCCACTTTACAGGATGCTTGGAATGCACAGAAGATTTTTTTCCTCAACTTCATTCTAAATGTCACTTCTAGCACCAGGAAGTGTCTTTCCTGGGCCAGTCATAGATTCCAAGGGCCTTAACTCCCTCAATCACTCCTTATTAAGGCTGGAAGTCTGAATGGGATTCTCTCCATTTGAATAATAAGGAAATGAGTCAGGACGCAGAGAGGACCAGGTGCCAAGCACTGCACCTTGGTCATTGATTCTTTCAAGAAAATAGCCATAGGGCTGGGGAGATGCTCAGTGGGTAAAGTGCTTATTGCCTAAGAATGAGGAGCTGGTATGGCGGTGTATCTGTAACCTCAGTGCTTGGCGGGTGGGGGAGGTGGAGACAGGCAGATCCTCTTGGAGCTTGGCTGGCCAGCCAATCTAGCCAAAAAAGAAAGAGGAAAAAGGAGCTCCAATGAGAGACCTTGTCTCAAAGGTGGAACGCAATAGAGAAAGACAGAGGACGTCAAGCTCCAGCCTCTACATGCACACACAGGCAAGCACATTCATACACACACACACACACACACACATGGCCTGGAGCAAACAATTTTTGGCTGCCTTAACAAGTCCACAGGTTGGTGTTTCTCTTGTCTAGACAGAAACAGATGTTGGTCCAGCAACTCCTAGGCCAAATGCAAAGGCTTGATGCGTCATTATCAGGACAGAGGTGCTGTAGCAATGATGTCGTTCCAGTCATGAGTACCCCTGGACACAGTCAGCGAGGTCATTACTTTATCCTCCCAGCTTGAACCATCCGTGTGTCCGTCACAGACATATAAATGGCATGCCTGCTCCCTGCCACAGTTCTTCCATCATCAGATGAAACTGAAGTCTAAGGACAAAGAAGTGACCAGGAACACTCAGTAAACAGGTATAGAAGCCAAGTACTCAGCCCCGTGAGTTCCAGCCTGGGGTCCAATGCTGACAGTGTGCTGAGCACAAGGAAAAGCCTGGGGGAGGAAAGTTCATGCCTTGCCTCCCTGCCAGAAGGAACCTGGGTCTGTGTGGTAGGATTAACTAGCTAAGGAGAAGAAGGAAGCCAGTCTCTTACCAGGGACTCCAGCAGTACTTGGCAGGTAGCTAAGAATGTTAGGGTGACAGGATGCACCGCCATACTGGGTTATGCAGTGTTGGGGCTTGAACTCAGGGCTTCATACATGCTAGGCAAGCCCTCTACTTCCAGTCCAACTAGGGTCTTTTGATATATGTGCAAGTGATGGATGGCGATGACCGGATAAGCGAGGGAACTCCTGCTAAGGGCCGACCTGTGCTAGCTCAGTCTTCATCCATTAATAAGGGCTCCCTACCACTGGTGATGTAGAACTTCAGCTCATAGAAGAAACAGAAGCATAACAAAGTAAAGTCACCTACCTGGTCAGGAGCAAAAGCCATGGACTTGATTCTGGTTGGTCTCACTCTGAGCCTTTGCAAAGCAAATTCAGTCATTTGCAAAATTGTTTTTACAGACCAGAAAGACAAAACTAAGCACTAAAGATTATGAAGTACACTAAATGTTTCTAAATTTACAGTACTTCTGGGGTTTGGGTGAGCTGGCTGTCCTGAACCCAAGTCACCATTTTAGGTATTTTACCAGGAATCTCTAAGGCAGGTCCAACCTCTGATATATCACAAAAGTATAAAAAAGCACTCTGGATACAGAGGCTGATGGATCTCTGTGAGTTCGACCAGCCTGATCTACATAGTGAATTACAGGCTGGCCAGGGCTAGCCAGGGCTATATAGTGAGAGTGTCTCTAGAAAGCAAAACAAAAAAGCTGTGTTCAACAGCAGCCATTAAAAGTACGAAAGTATACTCTTGGCCCAGCACAGCAGGGTGGAGAGGATGAGGATTTAAGAGAAAAAGAAGATTCTGGTTCCAACCATACAGAACCCATGCAGGAATCCTCCCAGACTCCAGAAACCACCTTCTCAGTCACTCCCAGAGAATGAAACGCCAATTCCTGAAGGCAGCTTCTAGTAGGCACTTACTGTGACCGATAGGCACTGTGACCCTGGTAAGGATTCAGAGACTGGAGTTGGGAATCTTAAATTCACAGGAGCAGCTGCAAGAGGGGTAACTCAACAGAAGGCCTGGAACATTCAGGAGATCTCCAGCTCAGAACTTGGCCCTGGCCTGGCCTGACTTTCTTCACATTCCCAGGGTCCTCTTTTCTTTGGTTCCTTATGAACAGTCCTGAAATTCTAGGTATCCAAAAGGCAGGGTCTCTGACTGGCCTGAGATTGCTTCCCGGGGCCCCTCAGCTTCTCAGTCTCTGTTGATGAATGGGGTCAGGCCAGTCTCCTGACCCCCACTACTCCGCCTACCTCCTTCCCTGGCTCCTTTTGCAAGAGCTAGAATTAGAAAAGTTCCAAAAGAAAGAGAGGAAGAAAAAAAAAAGAGCAAGCTGCCTTTCAGTGGCTAGTTTGTAAGCCTGGTTGCGATCTGACTGTTTCCACAGAAAACAGTCTCATTGGCCCAACACACAGCGAAACAGAGATTCATTGCCTCTGCAAAAAACATAAATCTACCCTTTTGGCATTGACTTCTATCTTCCACATATCAATAAAAAGAACAATGACAGTGGTCAATGAACAAGGAACTTGTAACTGAATTCTTTCCGCTAAGTGCTGGGCCAGCCCTGGCGAGACAGCAGCACAAACATCGCAAAGGAATTTTTTCTAGGGGACAGATTGTTGCACTTGACAACATTGATTTTAGGTAGAACAGGAGCGTAGCTTGCATCACAGAACTCACCGTTTCTCAACTCAAAAAATGAGTTTCCCATAGCCTTTCTGAACCCAAGAAAGATCAACAAAGGTTAGAACCAACTTTTCTCCAAAAAGGATAAAGGTGAGGGTGGAGCTCTGTGTTAGTGACTGTCTGGTGTGCATGGAGCCTGAGTTCCACCCCCAGCAAAGAAACAAAAAGTAGCAGCCACACATTGACTCGTCACATTTTAGAAAATACACCTATTTCCTCTTGTTTAGAATATTTACAAGCTGCTAAGTGTGCCTCTCATTGGGCTGAGATGTAAGGATACAAAACTATCACTTCAACACCATTCAATTAAAATTTGTTTTGCCATGTGGGCAAAAATCTTTTTTTCCTCAGGGCAATAGAACAATGTCTCATTAATGATAGAGACGAATTGGTGAATGTGATCCCAGCAATTCCTCCTTTAAACAGTAGGCCTCCTGAACATTTTCCCAGCAAGCTGATCACAATTTGACATGCATACAATTTAGCAAGACTGATTCATTACACAATTTAAAAAAAAATTCTTGAATCGCAATTGTCAAGTTATGATTGTTCTGTGAAGGAGTTTTGATAGTCTGAGAGTAGCCTTCTAAATGTAACTCAATAAACTTGCAAAAATTTCAAAGCAAAATAAAACACTTGGCCCTGAAAAGAGAGGGACTCTGACAGAGAGCTGATGAGGCTCATCAGGAAAGAGCCGCAGTGAGCATCGGCCCTTCGACTTATTAATACCAGATCATATGATTGATTTGTCTTTCCTGCATAAGGGGCGGTGAAGGGTGGTGTCAGGATGAGAAAATTAACATTTGTTGAGTGTCTGCTATAAGCATTCTGGAGGGAACACTTTAATATTTCTTAGCCATTTAACAAGCTCACAACTATACCCCCAGCGTGAAGTAGAAAGGAATATTAACACAGAGACCTTTAGCAACTTGTCTGAGGTCACTCAGCACTTAGAGACTGTACATTAATCATTCTGGGCCCAAAACATATAGTAGGCCCTCCTTTTCACTCCACCTTGCTTCCTAACCTAAATCAACCTTATTTCTTTAGTTACAATAATAATTGATGTATGATTTTAACAAAAAAAATTGAAAAAATATAGTCAAGAGACCAAAAGGTAGTTCTACTCCAAATACCCACAATGGTTCCTTCTGGCTTCAGTGTCTCTTGTACGCCTTAGCTGGTCCAAGCCTGTTGGACGGGAGAATGAGTTCCCTTGAAAGCCTTAAGACAACCCTACCTGCCCATTATTTATGATTCTTAGAGATCTGCGTGTGTTAATTTCTAAAACTCCAGAATAACGATGGGGCAAAAGGGCCTAAAGCCCATTTGTAACCCTCCGAGGGACAGAGGCCATGCCCTGGGTGGCCCTGGAAACTCTTTTGGGTCTCCTGCCCACTCATCCTCTTCTATCCCCCGCCCCAGTACCACCTACACCCAAGCACTTCCCTGAAAATCCTCTCCCTTTTCTCCCCCAAACACAATGGAAAGTTAATTGAATGTTGTGTGCCTTCGAAATATCAAAGGAATGAAAAGAACGTAGGTTTCAACCATAGTTCAATAATAAGTGCATTAATTTTTACCTTTTAACTGACACTTGTACTAATTTCCTTAAATGCTCTTTCTGGTTCTTTTTTGATCTGTCTGGCTTTGTTGGGCTGATGATGAAGGCTTACTTCAAATGCAAAAAGATTAGCTCTCTTTTCCTTAATAGCACAATTACAGATTGTGTGATGTCTCCATCATGAAAGAGAGCCGGGACAGACTTGGAGAGTCACGCGAGTTTATTACAAAAGTGGCAACAATAATTTTAATTACTTTACTCTAAAAAGATATCAAAATTGCCCTAATTGTCTAGTGGTATTCAGAAACTGTTGTGCGTAAAAATGGAACGAAAGCATTTAGTTTGACTTGGGTCATTGTTTTAATAATGTGATGGACCCTAACCATAAGCCTGCATTTCATAGACCCCCAGCTTATGAGAGTCTTAGGGAATGCAGGATGGTTTTCCTGCACGATATTCAAAGTGAACTAGAAATGATAACTCTAAGTACTATTTGTGGCTTACTATTTAAAGCCCAGGAAAAACAAAGACTAAACTCCTTTAATTTTGTCAAACTGGTACAAATGTTTAAATTCAGCAGTGACTACAGTTCCAAAGACCAGATGTTCTCTTTTATTTATACAATTATTTTGCACAATAGTTTACCACTGGCAAAAAAAAAAAAAAAATCAAAGTGCATTGCTGTATTTTCCATTTCTGTGCTTGACACAAGAAAGTCTAGAGATTACATTATATTAAATTAATTCCAATTTTATTAAAGCCAGGGAGAGAGAGAGAGAGAGAGAGAGAGAGAGAGAGAGATAAATGGGGAGATAGCCATATTAGTCTTATACTAAATTAAGCACAAGAGTAAAAAGCAGCATTGATCTGAGAATAAAAAGCCCCAACTCTAATGCATTCAGGTTAACGGGGGAGAAGCTGGAGCCGTTTGACCCATTGTCTATTTTAAGATGAACATTTGTTAAATTCAAATGAAAAATGTTGCACTTAAACTCTGGCAGAGGGACAATTATACCTCCCCTTAACCCTGCCATGACTCAAAAAAGAGTCCAGAATTTTAAAAGTAAAAGAAAAAAGCTGTGAAGGATAAGCACTTTTAAAATAATCTAAAGGAAGCCACGTGGTGGTAAAATTAGATGTTCCAACAAAATTGTCCAAAACTAAGACGCCCTGGGTTTCATTATCTGCTGATACCCAGGTGGGAAGTGGCACAGGTTCCCACCAGGAAGGATTTTTCTGGCAGTAAATTTATTAATTACAAAAAAAAAATAGGCACTTTCAATAAAAAGCTACTCACCTAAGAGGAATGTTTCTGGAACAGAGTTAACAGAACGAGCATTCCATCACACAGAGCATCTAAAAGATGCCTTAGATTCTTAAATTTCTCTCTTTCTAATTTTTTGTTCACATACATGATAAATGTGGAAAATGTGATCGGGAGGCGGAGATTCATATAAACGAATATCACATCATGAAACCAGGGTGAAAAGCCTGTCTCACTTAATATTATTCAGATTTAGTAACTAGTTTATTTTTTCTCATAGATGAGAAGGGAGGGAGGGAAAGAGTGGGGGAAGGACGAAGGGAGAGACAGAAAGAGAGAGGGAGAGAGAGAGAGGGAGAGAGAGAAAGGAAAATGCATTTGCTTTTGCTTGAGGGCTCAAAGCAGCTATTTAACTGGGAGAACAGAGCAGGTGTTCCACAGCTCCTAAGGAAGCGTAGCACCCCTCTAACGGAGCAGACAGTTGCAGGAACTGGTGTCTGTGACCTTCAGATTGGCGCACTGGGTGTCCCCGTTAGTCAATCTATGGAGCAGAGCTCAGAACAACCTCTTTTTATCTGCCATTTAGGTCCCTGGGTATTGGTCCCATGCCCCTGGATGACATGCAGGGATAAATAACATGCCAGCACATTGCAGGTGAGCGTGTGTCTCATCTCAAAAGAATGTCACCCAGGAAGACTAGGTCTTTGCTGTCTTTGTTGACAACTGGGCTGTGTCTTATAGGCTGGGCACCCAAGAGACTCAGCATATAATCACCCATTAAGTACACATGTACATTGCAAAGAAACAGGTGACATCCAACATCTATGTGATAGAAGAATTCTCTAGAAGTGTTACATACATAAAATGACAGGAGCATTTCCCGGGTAGGTGACATGAAGTTCCCTTCAGAATCCATTTCAGCATCTCAGTACAACTGAGAACAAATCGACCTTCTTCCCTGGCTTCCTGGACTGTCACCTGGCTACCCCCCAAGAGGGCACAGCCCTGAAAGTCCCTGAAAGGGGTGCACATGGACACCTCCTGGATCACCCTGTCCGGAATTAATAGCTGTTCCAACAACTCGCAAGATCACACTGTTCCGTTAGCTGTTTGCACTTGGTGGGAGAGGAGAGTAACGCGGGTGACTTAGTCCTTGCCAAAACTGTGAATATGAGCCTCTGTGAGCAAGACACCGTCAGGAGCAGTTGCTAATTTATTTTAAGTGCCCCCTGAGTTTTAATTTATCTGGAAAACATGAATAGATAAATCCAAGGTTCTCCTTGCCAGTGCTAGGTCTGCAATGGTGGTGGAGGTTGGCGGGACAGCCACTGCCACCAGAGAGAGGTGACAGGATGTTCAGCCAACAAGGCAGGGTGGGCAAGCACCCATCCTGGTTGCATTAGAAGCGGATGTAGCACATTTGTGTTTGTACCAAGCTGGCCTTTCCTTTTTCTAAATTGGCTGAAGACACACATGCAAAATGGGTTTTTTTTCTTTCTTTCTTTCTTCAGATATTCTGCAGTTCCAGACAGTATTGCTCAGGCTTCTCCAAGCCCGGATTCCACAGCAAGCCTGGAATGCAATCAGTCTAGTTTAGATATTCATTATCCCAAGCGAGGAGCTGGGCGAATATTATAGTTTCATAAATATGCAGATTTTGTTTATTTAAACATTTTTATGACACTTTGTGTTTCCCTAAATTGGGTCATCATTTTAATATAATTGGAATCTGATGTGTGTCCTGTTCTCTTTGAAAGCCATCTGGTTCATTTTCGACTTTCAGAAACCAAATTATTTGTGGTAATATTGGGCCTTGTGATGCTCCTTATGAACCAACACTTAGCTTCAGAGTGTTGGGCCCAGGAAGTTCAAGGCTATGTCGAGAGGCCTCCTCAATTCCTACCTTCATGAAGGTGAATAGTTAGGAAGGATTGTGAGGCATGAAAACCCGTGCAATCCCAAGAAACCACATTCTTCACCTGAGGAGGAAAGCAGGCTGGTCCCTCTGGCACCATCTTGACAGACAGCAGTTACCTGAGTGGTTAAGAAGACAGCTGTGGAGGTGGGACATGCAGATCCATCCATGGTAGTGGGTCAGCTCTCCATCCTGACCATGAGTTCCTCAAGGGCAGGAATCTGTGCTCTAGTACTGCCCCTTTCACAGGATTGATTACCAGTATAGTAGCAGGTGCTGAAGATGCCATTGTTGACTGAGAGGGATTTCAGAAACAAATTATAACAAAAAGAGTGAGTAGTGTATTGATTACTGTTATCTAACAAATTGCTCACAACTGGGTAACTTAAAACAAAATGTATTTGTCTTCTGAGAATTTTAATGGAATCATAAGCACAGATATGACTTAGCTCACACACACACACACACAACCCCCCCCCACACACACACTCAGAGTCTCCCTCCATCTCTTACCACCTGATCTGTCCCTAGGGTCTCAAGACTGACATCAAAACCTTCTGTCACCTGACCTGGCTAGTACCATCCCAAACCCTGCTTTATGGCCTCATAGTTGGATGACAGCACTGGGCCAGCCCCCACCACAAGCAGAAGCTGGACACAGGTATGAGGTCAGAAGAGCCATGCACAAAGCTATGGATCTATCACATGGGGCTATATTCCAGTAGAGGAGATCTGGCTTCCATTATGAGCCCCACAACGGAGTCAAGTCTACACTGGGAATAAGAACTTAAGCTGAAACCACCTTCTGTCACCCTAAGAGATGTGTCCAACCTGTAGCCAACAGGCCATATACATCCCAGGATGGCCATGAATGTGGCCCTAACACATTTGTAGATGCAAATGTCATGTCACAATGGCAAAAGCTTGAGCTCCCCTGGAATGGAGTCTACACCATCACTGTACCCCATTCAGTAAATGAGTTTCTGGTTCATACCCTTATTCATTTTACACAGAGGTGTGGTAGAAAAGAGGTCAAACGTTCCTTCCAAAGTCCACCAATAAGAAACTTAAAAATAGGGGACTGGGCTGGATATGGTGATGCATGACTTTAATCCTAGCACTTAGGAGGCAGAGGCAGGTGTGGGCAAATGGATCTCTGTGAGTTCAAGGCCAGCCTGGTCTCCATATAGAGTTCCAGTCTGCTGTGGCTACAGGGAGACCCTGTCTCAAAAAGACATATATATGTATAAAACAGAGAGAGAGAGAGAGAGAGAGAGAGAGAAGGACTGGAGAGACAACTCAGTGGTTAAGAGCACTTACTGGTCTTGCAGAGGATCCAGGCTTGGTTCCCAGAACCCACATGATGACTAACAACCATCTGTAACTCTAGTTCCAGGAGATTCAATGCCCTCTTCTGGCCTCCACAGGCATTGCACACACACAGTACACATACATGCCTGCAGGCAAACACTCATACACATAAAATTAAAAAGAAAAATAAGTCTTAAAATTTAAAAAAAAGAAATTTGGGGCTGGAGCAATGGCTCAGCAGTTAAGAGCACTAGCTGCTCTTGCAGAGGACCCAGGTTCAATTTCCAGCACCCACATGGTGAATTCCAGGGAATTCAACTCTCTCTTCTGACCTCCACAGGCACTGCACAACATGGGGGCACTTGCATACATGCAAACAATGTACTCATACCCATAAAATAAAAATAGTAAAATATTTTCTTAAAAATAGAAACTTAAAAATATTAAAAAGCCAGATGTAGTGGTGCATGTCTGTAATACCAGCACTTAGGAGGCTGAGGGAGAGGGATTGGGAGTTAGAGGCCAACCTGGGCTACATAACAAGACTGTCTCAAAAGACCCCAAACAAACAAAATTAAAAATCTACTTTGTATACCATTCCCTTGACCACAAAATACTTATTAAACCCACTGTCCTAGCAAAGAGTACGATGCATCACTGCCCACTAGCTCTGCCCCAGCTCCACCCAGCTCAGCCCCTGGCTCCAGCCCAGCTCTGACCTAGGCCCCATATATGTCAAAGCCCAGATCACTCCAGGCCACCTGGCATTTGTAAACAAGGTTCTTATTCTCTTCTTCAGCTGATTACTCAGAAACGTCACTAACAACAGACCTTCCTGTAACAGTCATGGTCAGAATAACATAGGTAAAGACTGTGTTTTCAAACTTGTAGGACACAACCCACTTCTGAGCATAAAGACAGCTTGGTGTGGGCAGCGGCGAGCTTTTATAAAAGATGCCAGTGTTTTGCACTTAGCAGGTGTGATGGCCTCTGCCTGGTCAAACTCTATCTTTGCAGCAGGAAAGTAGCCATAGTTGACATGTAAGCAAATGTGTGGCCGGCATCCAATGAAAACTTTATGAACAGAAACAGGTGGTGGGCTGGATCTGATCCAGGGGCCAGTGTGCAGACCTGGTTCAGCGGGTGCTGGCTAGCAATGCAGAAGTGCCTTGGAAATACCAGTGGGCCTTGTACACATGGGCACATGGAGAGAGAGAGAGAGAGAGAGAGAGAGAGAGAGAGAGAGAGAGCGAGAGAGAGAGAGAGAGAGAGCGAGAGAGAGAGAGAGAGAGAGCGAGAGAGAGAGAGAGAGAGAGGAGAGAGAGCATTTCTGTTTGTGTGAAATATAAATATAAGGCATCCTTGTTTCTGTAGTGTGTGGCACATGGGGTCTGGCCCACAGCGCAGGTGGAGGACATGTGGGCTATGGCAAAAGCATTGCACAAGATTCCACAAGTCACACACTAGTAACATGCAGCCATGGTGAGAAGCGGGCTACCTAAAAGAAATCAAGGTCCCAGGAGGCTCAGCCTTTTGGAGCTGGCTGTGAGATGATCTAGCAGAAGATGGGAGACAGGTGCCCTTGGGTCCCTAAAATGATGACCACACTGCAGACATCTATCACCATCAGAGGAGGCAGCATATATATTGCTGGGTATCTGTTTACCATGAAAGGTAGTGTATATGCTGGTGGGTGTCTGTGAACATCAGAGGGGGTGCCATACATGCTGGTAAATACATGTTACCCTAAGAGGGAATGTGAACATGTCACATGGCATCCAACAAGCCAGAGGGAGCTGTGCAGAAAGGACAGGCACTCCTGACTTGGAAAATGATTCTCTGATCAAACAAAATTCGATAGATTGGCTGGATATGGATGCTTGATTCTAAAAATGCTCTAACATTGGAGGTTTGTGGTCAGTTTAATTCTCTGGGAATTGTGCTCTTTAAAGAATTCAGATATTCACCAATGGATATTTACAGAGCAACTCTAGCAGGCAGGCACTGTTCTAGCCACAAGTAGTATACTGACTGCAAAAAAAAAAAAAACCACAAAACCTAGGAAAGTCACATTCTAAGTGGACAAACAGGGGAGAAATTACAAAGTGTAATTTTAAATCTACAGAGTTGTGCCCTGCAAAGCTGATCCTGAAAGATCATAACAGAGCTGAAAAGTCACTGATGACACTGTTGTCAATGCAACGTCCCGGCACAATACAGGCATACCTCATGTGTGTGGTGATGCTGGTACAGACACACAATACTGCACTCATTGCCTATATGGGAAAGCACAGCTTGCGCAGAATGCGCAAGACATGAACCTCGACAGTGAGAAAAAGAACTAAGCTGCTGTGGGTACTGAGAAGCAGAGAGCAGACAGGAAATGGGACCAAGCTATCCAATCTCAAGGCCCACCCCTACCTACCCATTTCTTATAGCAAAGCTTCACTTCCTGAAGGTTCTACAAGCTTCCAAAACAATGTCACAGGCTGGGGAATAGGTATTCAAACACATGAGTCTCTTATGAGCCTGTGGGGGATGTTTCCTGTTCAAACCACAGCACTGTGGGATACTTTTAATCACTAGAGTACTCCTCCCCCTTGTCTTAGTTCCTTTGGAGGGGGCTCGGGGGACACGACAACAGATGGGGAGGGCATAGCGGCAGAAGCAAGTGGCTGCATGGTCACATTGTGTCAGCACTCAGGAAGCAGAGAGTGAACAGGAAGTGGGGCTGGCTATAAAGCCTGATGACACCCCCCCCCACAGTGCCCCACTTCCTCCATCAAGGCTCCACCTCCTGAAGGTTCTACAACCTTCCCACTAATGCCACCAGTTGGGGACCACGTATTAAAAGCATGAACCCATGGGAGGCATTTCACATGTAAACGAGCACGCTTACAGAAACCGTGCACCGGGAAGCAGCACATGTGTTTCACACGCCCCACTCTCATTGCCACTGCCTTCTGTGACTGAATCAAAAGGACGGGCTGAGACACTGAGCACACAGCCAACTTCTCCCTAGGGTTTGCACAGTGACAAAAATCACCTAAGGATACATTTCTCACAAAGTATCCTGCTGTTAACTCAGCCTCAGAGCCCAAGCCTGACCTCCCAGCAACTCCAGAGGCTAAGGCAGGAGGATGGCAGGTTCAAAGTCGGCTGAGGCTCCAATGTGAGCCTGAGAAACTTGGCAAGGCCTTGTCTCAAAATAAAGAGGAAAGAAAGTTGGAGTGATGATTCTGCAGCTAACAACGCTTTGTGCTCTTAAAGAGGACCGGTGTTCAGTTCCAAGCACCAATGTCAGGTGGCTCACAACTGTCTTAACTCTCTTGGCCTCCACAGACACCATCACACATGTGCGTACACATGTAAATAAAAATAAGAAAATTTTTTTTTGTCTTTTTGAGACAGGGTCTCCCTGTAGCCCCAGCT
>NW_008360325.1:7084001-7114463 GCF_000622305.1 Nannospalax galili
AAAATAAAATAATTCTTTTAAAAACTAGCAAAGAGGACTGAGGATGTAGCTTAGTAGTACTTACCTAGCATGACTGAGGCCCTGGGCTCAATTACCAACTACTGCAAGAAGAAAATATATTGTAAAGCAACATGTGGGGCTGTGTATGGTATAGATAAATATATATCACACATTGTATATGTAATAAAATGTTATTAAACATCTGTGAAACAAGATAAGAACAGAGGGATGGAGACATGTGGGGACATTTGTGAGAGAAAAACTCTGAATTCCTAAGGGAGGGGCTTCTAGGTGAGAACTGATGACAACTGGTCCTGTGTGGACACACCAAGAAGGCAAGAGGGAAGAGCTTGAACTTCCAGTCTCAGGCTGCCTGCCTCAGAACCCTTGAGTGGCTCTTCCTTCTGTTCCCGGTCAGTGCTGATGAATTTCCCCTCAAGGATCCAGGTCAAGCCTGCTGGGTAGAGGTCTTTAAGCAAAGAAAGAAATCCAGGCCAGATCAACAACCATTTGCATCGCCTCCAGGAGGAATGAGTAAAAAGGACTCAACAAGTTAGAGTCCATCATCCAGGGAAGCCAGGGCAGGAGCTCGGAGGCTGGAACTGAAGCAGAGACCACAGAGGAACGCTGCTGACTGGCCTGCTCCCTCTGACTCATTCAGTGCCTTTCTTTCCTATACAGCCCAGGCCCACATGCCTAGGGACAGCACTGTCCACAGTGGGCTGGGCCATCCTACTTCAAATGGCAGCCAAGAAAATGCCCCACAGACACACCTACAAGTCAATCTGATGGAGGAAGTTCCTCAGTTGAAGTTCCCTCTTCCCAGGTGTGTCTACTTGGCAACCAAGATGTGCCATCGCACTTTTTGTAGACGGGGATGTAGACAGCTGTAGGGTCACATTATCTGATAAAATTTCTGGAAAGAAGAAATCTTTTAAAAGATGTCACCTACTCTGGAAAGCTTGCCTCTGCCGCCCAGCATTGGATGTGGTGACCGGTTAGGATCAATCACCTTGGAATCATGAGACAAGTTGGAAAGTGGAAGTAAGGAGCTGAGGATCACAGAGCAGAAAGGTGGGAAGATTCTGACCCACTGATCAATCTACTCCCCCATGGCTGCTGTGTGGAGTTCACAGAGCATAAGGAAAAACACCATCTACATTGTCTAAGCTGCTGTTATTTCACCTTACTACCAGCTAAGCAATAGTGCCTTGCTGAGATAGCACCTTATGGGTTTGTTGAGATAATGTATGAAAAAAATGTACATTTTTGTGTCCATGCTACATACCCCATAAATTTGAAGTATAATTATTGCTGTTATTAGATACTCATATATGCAGTCTGTATTTAAAGAGTTAAGAAATTATCTGTCCCACCCACCAATATTCCCTTTTCAGTAATAAAAAGAGATCCAGAGAGGGGAAGGGTTGTGCCTCAGGTCTCAGAGTGGAGAACTCTTCCCAAGTGGGCTTTGATCCACTGTCCTGACTGCCTGGTTCTGCACTGACTGCCTGGTCCTGCACTGACTGACTGCCTGGTCCTGCACTGACTGCCTGGTCCTGTACTTGTGCCCTCATTTCTCAGTCCAAAAATAGGAAAAGGGGAAAGAATAGCACTTGAGCGGTCACTAGCTATGTGGTGTTTTCAACTTGACAATGGTGAACAGACAGGTTTTACATTGCAGAGTCCAAGTCTTCTTCAATGGCATGGAGCTATTTCCCTCAGTATAACCAAAGCAAGAGCCTGTTTCTGTGATAAACACAGAGCATTGGGGGGGGGGCATAAAAACATCTGTGTTAAAGCACCAACATTAATAGATTGTTTTTGAATTTAGGTGAACAGACAGGGTTTTCTTTCCAGAGTCCAAGTCTTTTTCAATGGCATGGAGCTTTTTCCCTAAATATAACCAAAGCAAGGGCCTGTTTCTGTGAAAAACACAGAGCATTGGGGGGGGGGGCATAAAAACATCTGTGTTAAAGCACCAACATTAATAGATTGTTTTTGAATTTAAACTTTATTACTTATGTGTATATGTGCACACGTGTGCATGCCATGGTGTGCATATGGAAGTCAAAGGACAAATTTGTGGATTCAGTTTTCCTTTCTAGCTTTAAGAACATTCCAAAAATCAAACCCAGGGCATTATTGCGTGGCAAACATCTTTGCCCACTCAGCCATTTCACTAGTTCATTAATTTTTTATTTTTTTATTTTTTGCAAATGAGACTTTTGTTGTTGCAGCAAGGTCTGGTTTATTCTGACTGGAAGACTGGGTGAGGAACCTGGAGGCCTGCAATGCCAATGCCAATACATGTGGTAGGGCGTAGAATCCAATGCAGTGGAGTTCAGAGAAAAACCAGGAAGTTCAGGCAGTTGGGTGAGAGGGTTTGTGGAACTCTGTCAAGGTTCAGGATGAAAGCATTTGCATAATCTCTGAATTTATTTTAAGGAATGTGATGGCTAAGTTTGATTATCAGTGTGGTTGGATTGAGAGGTGCCCAGAACACTGGTAATGCACCTCTCTGGGTACGTCTGTGAGGCCATCTCCAGGGAGGATTTGCTAAGTGTAGAAGACCCTCCTGGAGTGTTCAGGACCATCTTGCAGACTCCAGTCCTGATGGGATAAAAGAGGGAGAGAAGAGAGTCAGGGGCACAGGAGATAGCTCACTGTCTGCTTCCAGGCTGCATTGATGTGAGCGTCTTTGCTCTGCTGTGCCCTCCTGCCATGAGGGGCTGGAAACACGAATCAGAACAAATCCTTCTTCCTTTTAAAGTGTGTTTGCCAGCCATCCGATTACAGCAATGAGACAGTCTCACACAAGGAGCAACACATTTTTCTGGGGGAGTGTGAGCACAGTCATACATAACAGCTGAGCAGTGTTCCTCAGTTCATCTGTCCACTTGGAGCATTCACCTGGGAAGACTTAAAGCCTCTTTCTGGGGTTGTGGGTCTCCAGTCCTCAGCACAAAAGTCCACGTGTCCTTTTCAGATATGAGACACAGTGTTTGGGGTGACACCACTGATACTATTCCATTCCAAGACACACCCTCTGTATCTTGTCCTCTGCCATGGGTGACTCCTGAGATGCCCTTGGAATGCTGGTTATGGTATCTGGTGATGTCCTGTGGTGGCAGCCTGAGCCAGGAGGAACGATACAGGCAGGTGGACAGAGGTGGATCCAATTTAAACGGAGGCTCCACCTGTTTCCAAAATTTGGAGGCAAAAGGCTCAGGAAGGTCTACAAGCTCCCAACCAGTGGAATTAATGGAAGACGACTGATGCTTGTGGGGTCTTCAAGGTGCTCAGTCTCTAGAGGCAAACACCCAGGGCACTGTGGGGTGGACCCTGGGGAGTGAGAAGTTACAGAGAGGGAGGCAGGAAAAGGTACAATGGTTGGGGAAAGAGCCAGAACAGGAGCACTGGGTTCTTCTACCATGTGAACAAGCACATGAGGAAAACCAGTATACCATGCTCAGGAGCTGCCAGTCTTAACAGAAATGGTCTACTCTGTGCTGTGCACATGACAGAAAGCAATTATCTATTTCGGTCCCTGGGACGTTGCCCACATCTACATACTATTAATTACTTTTCATATCTAACAAGTATTTCTTGGGCACCGCCCACAGGCCAAGCAGTGCTGCGGGATTTGAGATACACCAGTAAACAACTGTGTCCTCCCCTTTCCAGTTCATCCCAACTGAATTTATTTTGCGAGGAAAATTTTTACCACTGTCCTAAAAGAAAAGCCGCACCCTGGCCAATGATCGAAGGCAGTCAAGAAAATAGATAGAAGTTAAAGCACTGAGTCAGTGCATTCTCCTGAGACACTGTCTCCCCCAGCAGGCTCCACGCTGAAGACCTCACCCTCTACATACTAATCAAGGGAGCTCAGACCTGAGGTAGACACTGACCAGCACCGTAGAGACCCTTGCTCTTTAAGGAAATCAAAGCGCAAAGAAAAAGTTGCCAAGAAATAGCGCATTCCACTCCCTATTTGTGGTGTTCTGACCCTGGTGTCCCCAGAATGATCCCCAGCAGATACCAGCCACCTTCAGGGATGCCCAACAGGAAATCCCAGCCCTCTGTATTGTTTCAGGCTTAATTAAGGCTATCTATCCCATAGCCTTAATTGTGACAACTTTACACTCCCACTACCTGGTTGGAGCATGACCCCAGAAGGTCAGAAAAGAAAACAAGATTGCATTCATGCAAGGGGCAGGGGTTTGAGGGGACTGGAGATCAAGATCTCCTAACAAGGCAAATCTAGCTGACAGTGGAGTCAGGACTTGAACTCAGATCAGCTTGACTTCAGGTCAGGCTCTGTCACCTGTCACCCTGGCCTTCTGTTGGGTCATCACATCAACGTGAGCCTGGCAGGCCAGCAAGATAGGCTATTTCATATTTTCTTCAGACATATTCAATTTTTGTCATATACTAGAAAACACATTACTTTAGAAACGGGCACCCCTCTGGGGTTGGGGAAATCACTCAAAATGGTAAAAGCACTTCCTGACACGTATGAAGACCTGAGTTTGGATCCTCCACTCAAAACTGGACGTGGCCACACATGCCTGTAACTGGGAGTGGCTGGAGAAGCATGGCTGGCCATCAGTGCAGCTGAAAAGTGGTGAGCTCCTGGTTCAAGGAGAAGCCCTGTCTCTAGGGAAGGGGGTGGGTGGTGGATAGAGAGTATAGCACATGTTTCCTCTGGTCTTCATGCATGGGATGGCATATGTGCACAAACACAGGTGTGCACACGAGTATATACCACACAGGGGGGGGGAATGGATTCCCTCCGGCCTCCAAGGGAAAATAAAGACCATCGTTCTCCATTATCATCTACACTGCAGCATCTTCACACATCTTTGGAGGTACCAGCATTCATCCAGGAGACGTTCCAGAGAAAGAAATCAAGAGAGGACTCAGGATAGAAAGAGTTAAATATTTTAGTATTCTCTCTGCATTCGTAGTAAATTGTGTAATCGTTTTCATGTCTTAATTACTTAAATTTTATATTGAGCCATAGTGATATTATCTCTCTTTTTGTCTCCACACAATTGTATTTTATAATAGCTTTTATTAGAACCTACATGAATGGAATTTTAAATGAACGCATCATTTCTGTTGATCATGCGGTATAGAAAAAAAAAGAGCACTTGTCTGATATTTGGCTTAAAAAGTACTTGCCTTTGTGTTTGATGACATGAGCAGGTTATATTAGGTGGGACCACGTTCGAAGCAGAACAGTAACTCAGGGAGACTTTGAACCTTTTCTTTCTGCCTTTAGTAACTTCTTCAGGAAATAAGGGTGAGGAGTTTTCCATGAATCCAGATAAACTCCCCAAGCCCCAGTGAGAGTCTCCTAACTATAGTAAATACAAATGATATGAGTGTTTTTTTTCATCTGAGATTTTCTTTTAGAAAAATTGGACGTGTTCTTTGCATTACAGAATTGTCAGGAAATAAGTGTTAAATGACAATATTGCATTTCATCTGGTGATGTAGCAACCACATTCCTTTATTTTTTTAATCCAAAAGTTCATCTTATGGATGGCAAATGGCACAAATTTTGTCCCTGCTCTGGTTCCTTTTAAAAGGTTGTGATCTCTGCTACATGGAGTTTACAAAACCAACCAGAAACTTGTGTTCAAAGAAACATCGCGAGGGACTCAGAACAGAGCTGGAAGTGGTTTGTTGTTGTTGAGGTTTTTTTAAATCCAGCATAGTGGAATCTATAAATCAAAAAGTCCCTTGCATATAAAAGCTCAAATACAGAAGGGAAAAAAAAACTCAACAAAAGACTTGGTGGGTACTTGAGAGTGAAAGCAATAGAAATAAATGTGAAGAAGTATCAGAGATGCATATTTAATATTGTTGTGTTTATTGCTTCATTTATAAAAGTCAACCAGCTAGAAACTGTGAATGAATAAACTCTGGGCTGGATGTAAGTTAGAAAGAGAAGGTGTGCATTAACTCTTGGTGTTCCAAAGGCAATTAGTTTAGAAAGCACGTTCCCTTCTCATCACACCTGAGTGCTTCTGGCTGGACTAAAAGCACAGGAAAGCCGTGGGTATGGCTTCTTGGTCCCCGTGTGTTCCCGCCTCTCTGCCACCACACCCCTAAATGCACAGACTTCACACCAGCTCAGAGACCCTCCTCTGTGGCAACCCTGAACTTCCCTGGAAACGGCTGCTCTCTGCTACTGTTCTATCAGGGCCTGTTTTTCATCTCAAAGCAGCAGGTCCCAAGCTGACACCTGCAGCTCTGTCCTGCACACCAGGTCTCTCTTGCTTCATCTGTTTCCATTCTCAGCACCCAGTCCCTAAGCTCTCTGGTTCTGGGTACTTAAAACCAGTACTGGCACCATGGAGCGGAATTGGCCTATGTGAGGTCCTCGGATGAAGTGCTTGAGGAACCAGGTTTCACAGACTGACAATAAAAAGTCTCAGTCCTTAAGAAAGGACAAGTTAGCCGGGCATGGTGGCACACACCTGTATTCCCAGCACTCGGGAGGCAGAGGCAGATGATCTCTGTGGGTTCGAGGCCAGCCTGGTCTATATAGTGCGTTCCAGGACAACTGGGGTTACAGGGAGACCCTGTCTCAAAAACACCAAAAAGAAAAAAAGGACAAGTTATCTGCCCCCCCCTAGGGTGCTTAAGAAATTTGCAGTTCTACTTATTAAATAAATCATGGAACCAGTAAGATGGTGATGTGCGTTTAGGGTGACCACTGTGTGTTTTGCAGCCATCAGATAAGGCTCAAAGGATTGGACTGTGGGTCAAAGGTGAAGGGTACAGATAGTTTCAAAGAGAGCCGTGCTCTCTTCCATAAGTCATCTCACCCGGGATGAGGAGACAATCAGTTAAGTGCTTGCCTTGCAAGCATGAGAGCCTGAGTCTGATCTCCAGAATCCATGTTTTAGTGCACAATGGCGTACAGTTATGATCCCAGTGCCAGGTAGGTAGAAACAAGTGTGTGCCTGGGACTCACCACCCAGCCAGCTTAGCCTACTTGCTGAGCTCCACCTTGGTCAGCAAGAGGCTGGGTCTCAAGAGAAAGGCGTGTAGAGGACAGGAGATCCGAGGTTGTCCACTGGCCTCCACATGCGCGCACACACACACACTTACTTGGTCACCTCATCCTTAAAAGGCCATATTTCACTTAATGAGGAGAGGAAGCCGGGAAGGAGGGAGGGGAAGATTTTTAAAAGAGGAAAAAGAAGAAGAGAGAGAAAAGCAAAACCTATTCTTAAACTTCAGCCTGTCTTCTTTACAAGAATCCTTCCATGATTTTCCAATTACCAACCAAAGTCCATTTCCAGATGTTGGTTCTTTTTCATCTTTCAGTTGAACATCCCTCTCCTTACCGAACCTATCCCTCTCTCCAAACCTTGACAGCCCAGCATGACGGCAGCACAGGTCTACTTGGTCAGTACCACCCAGCTCCATAATCCTCCCCTGTGCTCAGGAGCTTGGGAGAACCCCATCTACTCTCAGATTCCAGTCCTTCTGATCCCCCACACTACACGGTCCCCCTCAGACCATACCATCTCTCTCCATTTTATGAACATGTCGGCACTGCTCCTAAACACAAAGGGCTTCTTGGGGAACTCATTTCACCACATTTGTTTGGGTGTTACACGGATGTTCCCAATGGAGATCAAGAGACACAAAAATAGATTTTGTTGATTTACGAGGCCATGCCGTTTTCCCTTCCCCATCAGTATGGGCAGGCACGACTGGATGGAAGGATGAAGCATCTGCTTCTCCAAGTTTCATTTGTGAACTTTAGCACCAGATATAAATCATTCATAAAACCCCAAAGCACTGGAAGGTAGGCATTCCTTGTCATCGCAAACACATAGTCCACATGCTGTACCTCGTGCTTTCTGCCATTTGTTAGAAGTGACAGGAGCAGAATTTTAATGACTACCTGAAATAAATTTTCACTAGTCGGGGGCCAGGGGAAGGGAATAAAGTAAGGACACCCCACTTCTGGTCTGAAAGTCCCTACAGTCCACTTGTCAACTCTCAAGAGTTCTTCTGAGGGTTAAAAAAAAAAAAGTCACAGTCCATTGTCAATATGCAGTAGCTCCACACCAAAAAAGTTTAGGGGGAAGGGGCTGTTGGCTCAGTGCTGATCTTTGTAGTTCTTTGGGGAATAGGTGATATCTTTAATAAAACTCTCAAAAAGGGACAAAGAGCCAGATCAGCAGTTAAGAGCACTGACTACTCTTACAGAGGACCACCAGTTCAGTTCCTAGCACCATCAGTAAAGTGATTCACTAAGAGCTGTCTGTAACTCTACTTCCAGGGAATCCAATGCCCTCTTGTGGTCTCTGTAGGCACTGCACACATATGGCTCACTTACATACATGCAGGCAAAGTGCTTATACTCATAAAATACAAATACACAAATATTTTTCAAAGAATCTCTCAAAGACAACTTAGAAAGCATCTACTTCCAGTTGGGACATTACCCTGAGTGCTCCTTGGACATACCCTGCCACCACCCTTTCTCCAAGAAGGTTCTGAGTGCCAGTCATGAAGTGTCTGAGGAAGGTACTATCTCTCCTCCTGGGATATTTACAGTCCTGCAGGGCTGGCTTCTGGAAAAGGCAGAAGTCAGTGAGTACACACTGTACCTTTTCCAGCTGCCCTCACCTCCTGCAAATGGTACCTGGGTTTCCCATGGGGAGTTGGGTGAGAGGGCAGGTTGTTGAAGACCTCTTCCCCCTTTTGGCCAAGCCTTCAGGTCTTCTGTGCAATGGTCCACACAGGCTCATATAATCCAAGAAGCAACACAAAAAGCAAACGGTCAAAATGATGTATCCCAACAGTGACGGTTCCTGAGCCAGCTCTAGTTGTAGGCTGGGGAGATGGCTCAGTCAGTAACCCCACTGCTTGGGGATGGGGAGAGGGGTGTGGAAACAGGGTCATCTCGCCACTTGCTCACCAGCCAGCCTAGCCTACCTGATGAGTTTCAGGCCAGTGAGAGACTGTTCTAGTTTCATATCTGCTGCTGTGATAAAATAACCTGACAAACACAATCTCAAGGCGGAAGGGTTTATCTGGCTTACAATTCCAGTTTGGAATCCACCACTGAGGAGAAGTCAAGGCAGGAACTGGTCACATCCATAGTCAGGAACAGAGACAGAATGAACGCATGCGTATGCTCGACACCGTCTCCGTATCTATACAGGCCAGGAACCCCTGCCTAGGGAATGGAGCCACCTATGGTAGGCTGAATAGTCAAAACAAGTTCCCGCCTGCTGTACACAGGCCAGCCTGATCTAGGCAATCCATCGAGACATGCTTTCCAGGTGATTTAGACTGTTTTGAGTTGACAATCAAAGCTAATCATCACAGAGACCCTGTCACAAAAAAAGTGGAGAGGCAATAACACACACACACACGCACACACATGCACACACACAGCTCTAGCTGTCCAGCCTTCTGACTTTTGAGCCACATTACTACCTTACAACCAACTCCTTCCCACAACAACCATGTGAAAACAGTTAACCGGTACCTCTCAGTGAGGAACCTTTACATACACCCCCAGGAAACACTGCAGTTCTCAAAGCATGTGTAGGGTCAGAGAACAGAGTAGCCAGTGACCAATCTGGCCTGGAAAGGGAGATGAGACCAGAGCAGGCTCTTTGGACGAGGTGGTGTTCCTGATCAGGAGCAAGAGTGGACAGAATGAACTTGAGATCCTGTCTCAGAATCAAAGCTGTGAATTGGCTCTCCTGGCTCAGGAAGGAATCTTACGGTCTGCCATGTATGGTCTTCACATAGGTATGAGATGTCGTACAACACACTTGTTAATGTCTTAAACGCTCTTGTCCTTGCTTAGGCTTGTGCACCCAAGTCCTGGATGTAGTGATTTCAATGGCTTCCTGCTCTGTCTTCTTTTCTCAAGAAAAGCTTCCCTCTGGGCCTGGAGAGATGGCTCAGCAGTTAAGAACACTGGCTGTTCTTGCAGAGGACCTGGATTTGAATTCCAGCACCCATATAATGGCTAACAACTGTCCCTAAATCCAGTTCCAGGGGATCCAACGCCCTCTTCTGTCCTCCAGGGGTATTGCACCACATGGGTGCACTTATACACATGCAGGCAGTACACTTATACACATAAAATAAACATAATAAATAAAATATTAAAAGAAGGAAAAACTTTCCTCAGCTATTTCCAGAAAAAAAGAGATTCTATACATCCATAGTCTCATATGATAGTTACAAAGGGGTGAGGAGAGATTCCTGGATGCTTCAACCCTGACATCTCTCAAAGTGACCAGAACAAATAAAGAAGCAGAGAATGCAAATGCGGTCTGGGACTCCTGCAGACATGCATCTTCATGCCTTGTTGGTCTGCTGGAAGGAGAGAAATCAGAAGATAACGAATAGGTCGTTGAAATTTTAGTGAGAAATTCTATTTTATCTCTCCCAGAATTTATCCTTTCATTCGTGTATGCATCTGCATCCTTGTCTGTCAATCAACTCATCCATTCCTGACTATCCCCCTTAAAGAGTCATTAACTTACAGGAAAGGAATGTTGTAAAAACTGTGGGAAACACCCTGTGTTTCCTCCCTGGGGTTTCCAGAGGTGGCACTTCTAAGCGGAAGCCCTACTGGTCTGGGTGTCTTGAGATCTGAGTTCAAGTCCAGGGACTGTTAACTTTGTTACGTTTCTACAATCTAGAATGGCCTGGGTAGAGAGTCTTAGTGAAGGACTGTCTACATTAGCCTATGGGCATGTCTATCCGGGAGGGTCTTGATTACTTTCACTGATGTAGGAAGACCCAGCCCACTGTGGGTGGTTCCATTTCCTACATAAGGGGAGCTAAACTTTGTAAGAGTGGAGAAATGGCTTTTTCCTCAGGGCATTTTATCACAGCACTAGAAATGAAGCTGGAACAAATCCCAGCACTGCAGCTTACCAGCAGGGAGAGCAGGTTGTAGCAGTCCAGCCTCCGTTTACTCCTCTTTATACAGGAATAAAGGACTCTGTGCACAAGACAGTGAGAAAGACTGAACAGGCTCAAGCCGCCCACAGCCCTTGCTTTGTGACCTGAATTACCAATCAATTGCATTATTGAGGACCGGGTGTGATGCCTCATCTTCACGTCTGCATTACTGGATTTGGAATTACCTAGGAGACACATATCTAGGCATGTTTCAAGAAGTCTCAACCGAGGATGGAATTCTCACTTTCAATGTGGGTGGTACCGTCCTATGGGCCCCCTAGTTCCAGAGCAGATAAAAAGGAAAAGAGAGAGTGCCAGCTGAGCAGCAGCCTTCTTTCTGCATCCTCACACAGATGCAGTGTAGGCAGCTGCCTCACGTGACTGCACTATGCTGTCCCTGCATGACTGACTGCATCCTCTCAAACTGTGAGTCAAAATAAACCAGTCCTTCCTGAGGTTGGTTTTGTCAAGCACTTTATCACAGCAACAAGAAGTAACTGGTATTCTAGGTCTGGTTTTTTATTGAATTTTTTGTTTATTTCATACAGAACATCCCAAACAATCTTAATCACCTTTATACCCCCACCCCCACTGGCACCCTCCCATAGCCACCCTCGCACTGGAGCCCATATACTCTGTGATCCCTGTTAAGGTCCACTGGGTTGTCAATGTCCCCAGCCATTCCCCAGTGCAAGTCTGTCCACTAAGTCTAGTCAGCCTATCTAGGATGGTTCTTGAACAGGATCCCTTTGTTAAACTTCACCCACCCAAGGCTCAGGTACCATCTCGGAAGAGGGGGTGGAAAGATTATAAGAGCCAGAGAAGAGGTACATGACCATATGGAAACAGAGTCCTACAAGCTCTTGGGAACCTGCTCATTTGATTCTATGGCAATGATATTCTAGGTTCTGATCTGCTGCCATTACAAAGAATGAGCTTATAACAGCTTGCTCCCCTGCCCAGACTCTTTTTCTTCCTTTGGTCAACTACCCAGCTCCAAACATTCCTTTCTACTATAGAAATGTGTGATTCTCTATGAGACATGGCTGTATATGTAAAGAGATGTGAGTCAAGATTTTGGTCCCACCTATACCGTAAGCCAGGCTTATGGCTACAGAGTTCCTAGGCTTTCTGGTCCTGTGGACCACCAATGCTCTTGGTTGAATCTTTGAAGCCTCCACATACCTGTGTTACCCTTGCCCACTGCACCACCTTGAAGCTTGAAGTGACACAGAGGGTGACTGGGAGACCTAGGCTTGTTCCAATGGCCTGTCACTTTGCTGAAGATGGACACCCAGGTGCTCAGAGTCAGTATGTATACAGTGTATACGTATATCTGTGCATGTGCATATGTGTGTGTATGTTTATATGTGAGCATATGCGTTTGTGTCTCTGCATAAATATGTGAATATACATTATATCTGTATATGTGTGTACATATGTGTGTGGTTATGTGTTTGTATGTACATGTGAACATATGTGTACATATCTATCTGTGCATGTATACATGTTTATATGTGTGTATATCTCTGTGTGGATATATGAGTATATACATTGTGTCTGTATATATGTGTGCATATGTGTGTGTGGATATGTGAGCACACACATGTATGTATAGGTGTGTGGGTATATGAACATATGTGTGTACGAGTATGTGGTATATGTGCATATGAATGTGTGTACAGGTGTGTGGATATCTAAGTATATGCATGTATATCTATGTGTGTGTGGATATGTGAGTGTATGTACGTATGTCTGTGTATGTGTGAGGATATGTAGGTATGTGCATGTATATCTGTATAGATATGTCAGCACGTGGTATATATGTGGACATATGCCAGCATGTGCATGTTTGCCTGTGAATATGTGTACGTGTGCGTGGATATAAAAGCACATGCATGTATGTGCATACATATATGTGTTACAGAATGGGAAGAGGCAGAGATGATAAATAATTGCTAAGAACAGGCCATGCTGATTCCGCACCCCTCTGAAGAGCCAGTTCCGTGCTGGCTGCACTGGCTTCTGTCACCACCCACTCCCTGGGCCTCAGCCGTCCTCTGTGGGCTGACTTGCTCTGCAGGAGGAGAACTGCAGCAGGGAGGCAGCGGGCAACTTCAGAGAGCCTGCAGCAGGCCTCTGGAGCCACAGTGTGTGCAGTTTAGATGGCAAGGTTTGGGCATTAAACACACAGCGAAAACACTTGGGGCAGATGCTCTGGGCCAGGGTCCATTTGTAAGACAGAGGAAACTGCCAGAGGGAATGAACTGGGGTACCAGTCACCCCAGAGGCACGGGGCAAGTGGAGCCTACGTGGCTCCCTTTGTGCCTTGTGACTCACCGAGACATGGGGGGGGGCAGTTCAGAAAGCTTGGTCTGGAAAGAAATGCCCATGGGATCTGGGCAGCCAGGTCACTCTACCAGTACATTTCAGCCTTCCCTTTCCTCTCAGCCAGCACCTCTGGGTCCTCTGGGTCACGGAGGATGAGATAAGATAGGGAGGAAACAGGCACGTATTTCATGAGGGGCCCAGCACAAGTTACCAGATTCGTCTCAAGGGCCTGGAGTTTTAAATGTTGGGAATTTAAAATGTGACCAGCCAGCCACAGGAACAACTTGGCCAGTCTGGAGTCATACTTGAGGGCCAAAGTGTGTACTTACCACAGCATGTGACACAGGATAGTGCTGAGGAGAATATTCATCGTAGCTATGAGGTGACGGAGAGCCCTTCAGACTGGCCAGCAATGTTCTGAGCATTTTACAAGTTATAGATGTTCACCTCTAAGAGCTAAAGTCGACATCATTTTCGAGATTAAAGGACAGAGATTCAAAGAAGTGAGTCAGCTTTCTCAAGGTCTCATAGCCGGTAAGGGGAACTGAGTTCTAATCCTGCTAGTTGACACCCAAACCAAGTATATTGGACACTTTTCTCATTGATGTAACCAAAGCATTGATGTAACTTAAGGAAGTAAGAGTTTGAGTTTGTCATGATTCAGAGTTTGAAGTCACAGTCCGTCAAGGTGGGAAAGTCACAGTGTAGAAGCACAAGGCTGGTCCTGTTGCATCTGCAGCTAGGACAGAGAGATGAAGGCCGGTGCTCAGCTCACTTTCTCCTTTTTATTCAGTCCAGGACCTCAGTGCCTGAGTGGTGCTGCCGGGGTTCAGGGTAGGTCATCCCTTCTCAGTTATACCTCTCTGGAAATGTCCACACAGATGTGCCCAGGGAATCTTCTGGACACTACTAACTCCCGTCTAGTGGACAGTCCAGAAAGCCACCACTCCAAACATCTCACAGAGCCCCAGCGCCACCTGGGGTAACAGCTGAGTACAGGCAAGCGGACCCTGCAGAGACCCAAAGCTGAGCCTCAGAGGCTCCGTGGAAGGCTGAGGTCAGCTGGGTACTGGGACCATGGGAGCATCCTGCGGAGACTGAGGTCCCAGCCCCTGATCTGTGCAGCCCTCCTCAATCTCCAAGGCATACCAAAGACAGACCCAACCCCTCTCCACTCAGCTTAAAGCCTCTCCCATTAGTTTTATTCAGAGCCTTTATGTGTTTGAAAATATTCCTCTTCATTATTCATATTGTGGCACAAGAATGATATATTTGAAGGAATCGTCATGAATAAAGTGGCCAATTTAGCAGGAAGATTTACCAAGAAAATACTCAGGGAAAAAAAAAAAATAGGCAGCCACATTTTCTGGGAGAGGAATTGAAAACGTTGTTTGGGTCTTCAGAGTTCCGGAACGAACGACGTGCACCGCAGGGAAAGCCCACTCCATAATGTTTGCTACAACAATTCTCAGGCAAGAGAAGGAAAATTTATTTTTAATAATGATAAAAGGAAATGAAGTGGCCTCATCCTTAATCAAGCCTAGTTACAGAGGGCGGGGGGACAAAATCGTCCTCTTCTCTCGGATCATTCTAAAGGAATTTGGAGGAAGGCAAGCACATGTGTACGTTAAAAATAGAATTGCTAATAATCTTGCAAGTCAGTGTTCCGGGTTTGGGAGGCCAGATGGCAGAGCTGAGCAAGCTGGAGTCAGAAGTCCTTTTCAAAGCAGTGCCTGCTCGCTCTGCTGTCCAGAGAGGGGGTACAGTAAACATCCAGGTTCCTCATTCACCACATTGGGGGGGCTTACAGAGACCCTCCTAGTTGTCCTTAAGCATTCATGTTCTCTCCATTATCACTGTGAAGAGCAGAAGTGAAAGGCTGACCCAGTCGGAAAACTGGGTTTGTAGCTCTTGTGCCTGGTTTTCGGCAGCCTGGACTTGGAATCAGTGTCAGGAAGCAGTTCTTCACCCAACCCAGCACGGGAGACCTGGGGGGGGGGGGTCCCCTGACCCCAGGCCACATCCCCCAGAGCCTGCCTCCCCTCATACCAGGCTGCTACTTTGCATTTTCTCTCAGGCCTTTGCCACTTCCAGAGTTTAAGAAGTAGTACTGCCCATCTGCCCCGGTTAGCTTTAACTGTCAACTTGACCCAGCCTGGAATTATCTGGGAAGAGAGGCCCAGTAGAGGAATTTCCTAGATTAGATTGGCCCATGGGCATGTCATGCAGGAAGGCCCAGCCACTGGGGGTGGCACCATTCCCCAGGCACCTAGTTCTCAATGTTATAAAGAAGCAAGCTGAGCATCGGCCTGCTGGTCAGCCAACCAGCAAACAGCATCCTCCACAGTTCCTGCTCTGCTTCTTCAGCTGTGAAGTTAAGTTCCTTGGTAAGAGATTCCACAAAGCTAGATTCGCAACGTTTCCTGGGAAGTTCAAGATACAAGACACTGAATCCCAAAGTCACCACCGGGAGGACACTGTCTCCACACACACCACTGTGCACTGCTGGGTGACCCGGAAGTCTCCCTGGGGGCTCTAACTTACAGAGCAGAACCTGGGGATGCTGGTAATGGTGCTGTTACCTCACTCAGGGTCAGGCATATGACACTGTGTCCTCTTCCTTACAGAAAGAACACTGGACAGAGAATACAGCCACGTGGGTCAGTACACTGAGGAAAGTCACTTTCCTTGGGTATAGAGGAGCTGCTGAGAACAAATGTCCACCCCAACATGAAGAGCATTGGTCGACTGAGCACTTTACTATTTGCAAAGATAAGTAAGTCTCCTTTTCCTCCTGTAAGGCAGCTGAACGTCAAAGACAGAAGAGCTGCATCCATCAACATTTATAGGGTGCATTTACAAGCTTCTAAGTGTAGGGGACACTCAACACCTGGTACCTACTCTTAGCAGTACTGGTTTTCTTCTTAGCCTCAGTTTGCATATAAAGAAACTGTGCCTCAATGATGTCAGAGCTGGGATTGGCAGCCACAGCCTGACTCCCGACCCATATTCTATTCTCTACGCAGTACTATTCCTTCTGCTTTCCCAGAAAGTTGAAGGTTACAAGAGATACAGAGATAAGGGGAGCACTAGAGAAATAGTAAGTCAGTAAAATGCTAACCGGGTGACTTCAGATTCCCAGACCCACATAATAAGCAAGGCATGGTGGCATATGCTTGCAATCCCAGTGCTGGGGAAGTGGAGACTGGTGGGTCTCTGGGGCTTTCTGGTCAGACGGCCTAGACTAGTTGGTGAGGTTTAGTGAGAGACCCTATCTCAAAAAACAAAGCGGAAATCATCTGAGGAGCAATGTAGAGGTTGGCTGCTGGCCTCCGCACGTGTGCATACACACATGGACACACACATACACATGCACAAAGAGAAGGTAGTAGGTGGAGAAACCTTTAAGATGGCCCTTAAAGGGAATGCTAGGTCCCAGGAAGCCCAGGGCAGACTGTCTGGCCTTGGGAGTTTGGGAGGAAGTGGGTTTCTGAACATGGAGGGGCCCTCATGTCTGGTGACAGAGTTTGGGTCTGACTCCAAAAATCAAAGAACCTGAAAATCAATTAAAAAACCAGACAGGGCTTGGATAACTGTGTTCCTTCCCTGCAAACGACTGCAGGGCTTCCACTCCAAGCTGGAGCCCTTCCACTGACGAGCTCAGCTTCCCTTCACGAGCGGTTTCTCACCACGACTCAGATTTATTTAAGTTCACCATTAAAATGCAAGTCGGAATTCACGCTGCCATCTCCATAGCGATGAACGTCCTCAAAACCAGCGCCAGTTTTAATGATTAAATTATCTTTATTTTCAGTTCTTCTAGCTCCACATTGCCCCAGACTTTATTACACGTTCACTAATTCACTTATATTTCTCCAAACACCAGTGAGGAGCGTGGGTCCCCAAAGTGGCCTTTCAGCTGTGAGCAGCCTGTGGGCCAGATTTTGCTTCAGACACCACCCTTGTAGCACTGCTGAGGGGTCACTTGTTATAACAGGCATAAGTCACAGTTGATAATCCTGAGCATCAAAAGAGGCTGACTCTCTACAGTCCACAGAAGTCCTGGACTGATGGTACTGGGGTGAGGAGAGGCAGGAAGCAGCACCAAAGCCAAACTCAGTGGTGGTTGTTTCACATTCTGCAAGACATCTAGGAGGAATGAATACTGTTTTAAAAGTGCTTGCTCTCTCTGTGTCTCTGTCTCTCTGTCCCTCTCTGTCTCTCTGTCTCGTGGTGTGTGTGGTGTGTGTGTGTGTGTGTGTACATGCACAGGTATACAGGTAGGCATGGAGGCCAGGGGTCACCCTCAGATGTAGTAACTGAAAAGTCATCCACCTTATTTTTTGAGACAAGATCTCTCACAGAAAGCTGAAACTCGCCAAGTAGGCTATCCTGGTTAGCTTTAATTGTCAACTTGACAGCCTAAGAGTTACCTGAGAGGACTGGGGGATTGCCTAGATCAGACTGACCTGTGGGCATGTCTGTGAGGGAGTGTCTTGATTATTCACTGATGCAGGAGGGCCCAGTTCACTGTGGATGGCTCGACACCCAGGCAAGTAGGCCTGGTCTGCACCCCTTGGGGGCACTCCCCCCCCAGAGCTCTCCACATTTGCTAATTGGAGGGAGTTTTACTTTGTCATGGGCATATCACATTGAATCTGGGCAGAAGCCACCATCAACACTGTTCCAAAGGTGGGGAGGGAAGAACTCAGAGACACAGAGGATGGGAAGGCATCTCCCAGGAGTCTGTGCTCCTTTCTCCTCAGAAAGGCCTCCCCCTCCCAGCCTGGCTGGGAATGGAGGCTGGGCTTAGTTATTGACCTTGTCTATAATAAACAAGATCCCTGAGGGACCCAAACCCACCTCCCATCAGCTCACAGACTCATTCCAGAACTCTAGTTGGGAAGAGAGGCAACTCGGGGTATGCAAAAAGGGGCCTCCCTATCCCTGTTCCCAGACACAGTCAAGGGAACGACAGGAGTCTGCAGACAAAACTAACCTTGACCAAGGTTATTACATGCCTCCTAGGGTCCTGGGTGCCCGACTGCGTGGACCTCAAGGACTTGGATTCAGCAGCTGTGGACACCAGACAGAGGCAGAGACATAGTCACAGGACATCCAGGCAGCAGGTTGCTAGATTCAGATCTGAGTAGTTGAGGCTCCTCAACATTCTTTCAAGTGAAATCTTCATCCACCACACACTGTGGGTTAATCGCTCCATTAAAGTGTCATAAACACTGATTATATAGGCACGATATAAAACAATAAGGCCATCAAGTGAATTACTATATGCAGCTGTTGGGAGATCAAGAGTGTTTTCTCAGAAAGATCTGACACATCACTGGGTGAAGGATGAGGAAGGGTTGGTCTGGAGACCACATGGAGGACAAGGAATTCTACACTGGAGAAAGAGAGGAGTTGTATGTGACTTGTGAGTCAGGTGGAAGGACCAGGGGTCAAGGCAGAGGAGAGATTCAGGAGCCGACTGTGCCCGGCTAAAAAGGACCTGGGACAGAACAGGAGGGATCTTCTGACCCCACTGCCACTCTCAAGAAAGGGTCAACCCTGCTGTGCCTCACCCTCATTTCCTATCCTTTAGTGTCACCCTTCAGGAAGCTCCTACGAGCACTGTGTGGAAAGCCTCAGCCACAGCCTGGCCAAGGGACACAGGCTCCTGCTACACAGTGAGACCAAGGTAGAGCTAAAGAGCTTCAGGTAGGAAGGCTCAACCTCCTGTCAGTGATCACCAGAAAAGCCCAGCTGCTCAGATGATCCATGCACGAGTTCACGAATCCTAAAATAACACAGTGTTGTTCCTCTATGAGGTTATTTTAAAAATGTACTCATCAGATGTATGTATACTCTCATCTTCCAATTAAGAAAAAAAAAGATTTCAGGCAGCTCAAATGGCCAATGTGAAATAAGATTAATAATAGAGGTCTCGAAATAAGAAAATGTGATTTTTAACAAGCAATAGTGGCATAGTTGATGTGACTGAGGTTGGAGGCAGGTTTGGAGTTTCCAAGTGGTAAAGCGAAATGGGTCAATATTGTCTAATTTCCAGTGATTGAAAGTAGCAAGTTATGTCTGTTCCACAAGAGAGAAAGACACTTTCCTTTTTCTGAACTCTAAATCAAGCTAAAGGTTTAGCAGGAAACACAGAACATGACCCATATGGCAGGTAGGAACCTTAAATAAAAGTCAGAGACAAGGAGCAGAAAAAGGGGCGTGGCCTATACGTGGGCATTCCCTGGGATCTCAGCTTTACTGCTGTTCTCACCCCTCTGCCCTCTGAGGCTGCCAGTTGGTTGCCTTCCAGCTCCCAAGGTGAGGACTAGTACCAGGAGGAGGAAGAAATTCAGAGTTGTAAGATGAGACTTGAATGGCAAGTCCAACACACTCGGAGTGGGACTACAGACCAGGTAAGCTGACCAGTGTCCGCTGTGTCCACTGAGTCTCATTTATGAAAATCTCTGCAGGACAGTTGGGAAGGCTGAACCTCAGTCCTGGCTCTGATCTACCTGCTGAGCAACTTCAGAACAGTTTCTTACCCTCTCTGGGTTACTTTCTTCCCTAGATAGGAAAGTAGATGCTAAATGCACGTTAGTTTTAACAGATATGTTACTACATTGCTTTCTGTAGATGTATGATTTCTATACCCACAAGTAATACCCAGGAATTCTCCACTGGAGAGACAGCACAGCAGCTAAGAGCACTGACTGTTCCTACAGCAGACCTGGATTCAGTTCCTAGCACCCAGGCCAGGTGGCTCACATCCATCCATAACTCCAGCTCCAGAGGATCCAACATCCTCCTCTGGCCTCCAGTGGCACCTACACTCACATGCACATACACATAGACATACACATATTTTTTTTAATTTAAAGAAACTTAATTTGCCTAAATGAATAATAAAATTTAGGCTGTCAGAGAGATGGGGGAAAGGAAAGGGGGGTGAGAAGGAAGGGAGGGAGGGAGGAAGGAAGGAAGGAAAGAAAGAAAGAAAGAAAGAAAGAAAGAAAAAGAAAGAAAGAAGGGCTTTGGATATAGCTCAGTGGTAGAGTGAAGAAAGAAAGAAAGAAAGAAAGAAAGAAAGAAAGAAAGAAAGAAAGAAAGAAAGAAAGAAAGAAAGAAAGAAAGAAAGAAAGAAAGAAAGAAAGAAAGAAAGAAAGAAAGAAAGAAAGAATTTGACTCCAGGACGTTCTGTCTTCCGGCTTGAAGACTAAGATACTGTGCGTGTCCAGGCAGCAACGTTGCATCAGTGCGTCCTGGGGACACAGGTGCTTGTGCCGGAGACTGGAGTCATCCAAGTCCTGCCCCTCTCTTCAAACCCACAACTACCTTTACAGGGTAATTGCTTTCCAATATTAGATGTTAGCACCCAGGAGGGAATCCACAGGGAACAGTTCAAGAGCCAAGAACAAACCTCACAGCATCATGGGTGACCTGACCCTGGATGCAACCCAATGTCAGCACACTGTTCAGCTCAGGCATCTAGCTTCTTAACGGGATCTTTCCATCAGATACCAATGAATATTTTCAACTATACTCTTAGGAGCTACATGCCAAGGCACTTTCCATCCAGCAGTCTGATGAGGGGCAGTGTCAAGGACGTACCCTTAGGACCACAAGCAAGGATGAAGACATTCATGTTTTCACTGTAGCAATTAGATGGAGCCAGATTCATGCAGTTCCTGACACATAATAGGCACTCAATAAATGGCGCTGTCCTTGTTGCTGATGCATCGCTTCAAGGTCTTCCATATGTCTTCTGGTCTAACTTCCTGGATTAACGATAAATGAGGCCAAAAGACTTCTCTATGGATGGAGTGGAGGTTAAAGGCCAAGCACCCAGGGACATTTCTGTGTTTGTTCTAGTCCTCCGTAGCAACCATAAGGGAACTGCTTGCATTCTGCAGTCTGACATGGGTTGTAGATGGCATCTCCCAGGTGCCGACACTCTGCCACTCAGAAGAGATAACCAATGTGTTACTGCGAGGCTTGGGTCCTTCATGACTTCTTATCCCTTCCCAGTGCTGGGGAGCTGCATGGACGGACCTCACATGGCTTTTGAGACTGGTTGATGGTGCCAGAAAAAAAGACAGGGAAGGAACTTGCAAACGAAATTTTGGCAGAGATAAAATGTCAGCAAGGGAAGGTTTCCATAACCATCTAGAAGGATCCAGACACTGACTCAGCATGTTCTGCAGCCCAGCCACCACCACCAAGCCAGAAGAAACTGGAGGCCTAGGACAGACTCACCCCACCTCACAGACCAGCCCCTGCCGTTCTTTCCTCCCCATCTCAGACACTGCTGCCTCACCAGGTCTGTGGCCAAGAAGACGAGGCTAAGGGGCAGAAATGCAGCCTCCCTCCCACCCCCTCCACCCCTCCCAGAGTACAGGGGACTCTTCGCTGAAGCCAGCAACAGACAGGGCCAACCACAGCAACACACAGAAAGGTGATGAGGGAGGACACAATCTGGGCCTCTGGGCCCCTCTCAGGGTCACACCCAGTAGTGTGTCCAACTCATAATAAGGACCCACTAAATCTTCACAGTGCTAACTAGGAATGAGGCAATGCCAGCTCGAGGCCTGTGATATTCCAGTGATAGGGAAAAAAATAAATGGGCTTTTCAGAGACCACAGACACAAGTTTCTAGTAAATTCACTTTAAAGCATAGACAAAAAAAAAAAAAAGAAAAGAAAAAATAAAGCCCTTCCCATCAAAAATCACCAGCGAGGAAAGAGATAAGGCTTAAACCACGAATGGATTCAGGCTTATATTTATGTAGAGAAGTAATCAGACCATCAAAGTGGCAGAAGAAACTGGAAGGGTGTTAAGACAAATGAATTTTAAAAGCACACAATAGCAGCCCCTGATTCGCTTTCCAGGGCAATGAACTATTTCTGAAGATTAAAAATGGTTATGTAACTCCCAGAATCCACATTGTCAAAAAGATTTGTAACTCAATGTTTTCCAACCCAGGTATCAAATGAAAGAGTTTCATCTAGGTTTTTGATCCTGGCAATTTTTTTTAAAGATATAAAATATATTGAAATATTTAAATTGCTTGTCAAATGTAAACTTGCCCGTGTCCTGACACTTTTAAAATATAACGTGGCTTCAAACATCACTTCTCCTGATAGGGTTTTTAAAGTTGTTTTATAATGCATTAACAGTGGAGATCAGAATCCAAAAGACTGCTGTATTTGTAATATCCACTTTTTTCCCCCTCGTCCCCTGTAATTTTCAGAATGTAATTCTGCCCCCAGCTGGTTAAAACATCTCTGACACCAGGAAGAAACGAGAAACTTCTTGAATGTTGGAAGGACACAAGCCTGCGTTTTGCAGAACGGGTGCAATGAGGGGAGTGAGACACCCCCCCATCCCCAACCCCGTTCTAGAAGGTTTCGTTTGTCTGTTAAAACAGATGTGCCTTTACACAACCCAAGCACCCAGAATGAGGGCCATGCATTTCAGAAAGGCCCTGGCTGTGACTCTCCCCAGGAGTGTCACCACTAACGAGGTATCGATTGCCTGGCTGTGATCCTGGCCCATCACTGGAGACCATTAATAGTGACGACCACCTTCACCGCATGCATGCCAGGCTCAGATTTGGTTTCTTAATGTGCACATTTTTGCCTTTTCCATTAAATTTGCTAAAATTTATTCTGGCATGGTCATGTCCCTTCGAGGACTGCAGGATAAACTCCCTCAATACTGCCCGGGGGCCGAGCAGCCTGAGAGGAACAGATTGGGAAGGAAGCAGACTGCCCCGCCTTAGTCAAGGTCATGAGAGGCTCTACCTTCCCTCCAGGTCCCCTTCACCATCAGCAATGCCGTATGGATAGAGTTAGGACTCCTGTTCTGACAAGGGTCAGAAAAGAAATGGTAGTGAGGTCTAGGTTGGCAACATCCTAGCTCCAAGGGATGGAAAGAGACACACACCACGGGGGTCGACTCTGAAAGACCACTGTGCGATGCAAGGCCTTCCTCAGTGCGGCGGGCTCCAGACTGCATTCCTTGCCTGAAGGTCTGAAGTCAGCCTACTATGACCCCAGAACATCCCAAAGGATGGAACGGACAGAAGGTGGGATCTGGAACAGGAAGGTTAGGTTGAATCCTTCCTGTCATCTCCCATTGTGACTGTAGAAGGTCTTCGGTTGTCAAGACTTTTCTTCATCATCAGTGAGTGTCTCAAAGTCAAGGTCAAGTGCTGCTGCAGTCCTCTGCATACAAGGGAGGCACTTGGGGAAGGGAAATACTACTCTGTGATTTCCCAGGGTTTAGAAAGCAGGTGCCAAACATTTTCTGTAAAAGGTGAGATACAGTCAACAGTTTAGAATTTGCAGGCCAACAGACAAAATCAAGGATATCGCATAAAGAAAATACTTATGCAATCAGACAGGAAAAAAGCATTCCTTTTAACCAGAAGTGATGGTGGGAGCCACCTATAATCCCAGCACTTGGGAGGCTAATACAGGAGAACTATGAGTTCCAGGCCTGCTCAGGCTGCATGACATCCTGTCTTAAAAACAAAAGCAAAAGCAGAGGCTGGAGAGATGGCTCCGCACCCACATGGCAGCTAACAACCATCTCTAACTCCAGTTCCAGGAGATCCAATGCCTCTTCTGACCTCCTTGGGCATGGCATGACATGGGTGCACTCGCATACATGCAGGCAAAGCACTCATGCACATAAAATAAAAATAAATAAATCAGGGCTAGAGAGACGGCTCAGCGGTTAAGAACACTGGTTGTTCTTGCAGAAGACCCGGGTTCGAATCCCAGCACCCACATGGCAGCTAACAACTGTCCATAACTCTAGTTCCAGGGGATCCGACAGCCTCTTCTGACCTCCTGGGGCATTGCACAACACAGGTACACTTACCTACATGCAGGCAATACACGCATACACATAAAATAAAAAATAATTTTTTTTAAAGTTAAAAAAAAAGCCAAAACAAAACATATATCCTCAGGGGTGAGGGGCAGATGATTTAGTGGGTAAAATGCTAAGTTTAGATTCCCTAACAATCACATAAAAGCTGGGTGTGGTGGTATGCATCTGTAACCCCAACACTAGGGAAACAGAGATAGACAGTTCCCCCAAGCTCACTGGTCAGCCAGCCTAGCCAATCAGTGAGCTCCAGGTTCAGTGAGAGACCTTGTGTCAAAAACTAAGGTGGAGAGTTATAGAGAACAACCCTGAGCCCCACCTCTGTCTTCCACGGGCATATGTGCACACATGAACACATACACAAACACACACAAAGAAATCAAGTTTTTGTTAATGAAATTAAAAACATGATAATAGTGATTTTTCACACAAGTCTACGTGTGGGAAAATGGAAACCTTTTGTGTTGTTGTTGTTTTGGGATATCTCATTGACTATTTGGGAAAATGGAAATCTTTTGTGTTGTTGTTGTTTTGGGATATCTCATTGACTATTTGGTGGCATCATCTATTAGCAAACCAATCACAACTGTTTGTTGTAAAATGTATACTTGGCCCCAAAGCTGTACAAACAGATAATAGCTGAATTTGCCTGTCGACTGTAATTTGCTGGCTTGTGGTGTGATAAGGATGTGGTTCAGACAGCCTCACTGACCCTGTCCATGTCTGTCCCTGTCCCCTAAGGTCCTTAGGTCTCAGAATGAAGCTGATAGCTTCCCTTCTGCTCTGATCTTGATGTTCACACTCTACCTCTCCAGTTCAAGGGCATCAGGAGGGCGGGATGTCATAAGGGTGATAGGGTGATACTTTTCAAAGAGACCGGAGGAGTTAGTTTGTCCCTTTGGCCAGGGCAGGGTGCATCAGAAAGTGCCACCTATGAAACAGACCCTGTGTCTGCTGGTGCCTTGGTCCCCCAGCCTGTGGATCTGTGCGCAGAACACTTTTGCGGTTTGTGAATTACCAGTCTACCTATTTTTGTTCTGACAGCCTGAACTGGTATAGCGGTATATATCTTGTTGCCCTGTCTCCTCTTCTGGGAAGGCTTCCTGGATTTTGCCCTGCCCGGGGAAGAGTGAACAGCGCCAGCTGCTGGTATATGGACTCTTAGAAAACATTGCAGGGAACCATGGGGTCCTAGAGGGTAGGCCTGGGCTCCTTATTCAGGTTATTCAATGGGTATACACCATTACAAAGCTAAGGCAGGTCTCTGGGGAATGAAGGAGGAAGGGATCAAGCCTGGGCTAAGCCAGAAGGCAGGCTTCTCTTCCCTACTGAGTCAGAGCCATGTGAAGAACAGCAGCAAGCAACAGCTGTCCCAGCAACTACACCTACCTGGGTTCCTCAGGCATCATCGCAATCCTCACACAAAAGGGATACAGTTGCCTCTCCATATTACAGATGGGGAAAACTGAGGTCAAATGACTTGGGCAAAGGCCCACAGCCAGCCTGTGCTGTGGACAGGATGCAAACCTACCATCGCTCTCTATAACCTGCCTGTTAATTGCCTGACCACTCCTGGTCCTCCGCCAGGACTCTGCAGGAGCGCCCCGCCTGGGTCCTGTCCCATCTGTGCACCCTGGACATCACCCCTTTATTCTCTCCCTGTCCTCCCATGCTATAAACCAGAACCCTGATAGCCGCAGTCTCATACTGA
This sequence comes from Nannospalax galili, assembly GCF_000622305.1. NCBI lineage: Eukaryota > Metazoa > Chordata > Mammalia > Rodentia > Spalacidae > Nannospalax > Nannospalax galili. The sequence continues at coordinate 7,109,917 of NW_008360325.1, forward strand.
AGATTACTGCTCTCTGTGTCTCCAAGGTGCCAGTGGCCTGTGGACCAGCCAGAAGATTTCCAAGCAGGTAGACGGAGCACCAAATGACAGCTCTGAAGATATCCTAGAAATCAGTAGGAAACCGAGGCTCAGAGGCCCAGAGATACAAAGAGCTCTTAAGTGAGGCTAAGGGGTTGGACAGCACTGAGTTTGACTTGGCACTCACTCTGCAGTGGCCAGCTAAGGCAGGTATGCGGGGACAGACAGGCCATTGCCAGCTGCTGAGTTATGAGGGTCAAGCTGATGCAGGGCTGGTGTCAGAAGCAGGCGGGAGCACAAGGCATGGCAGAAGGCATCAGACTCTAGATATAGCCTGGGGTGGGGGTGAGGGGCAAAGCATCCTCAGAGCCGTTGAACGCAACCCATGGAGAGAATGAGAGCTACAGATGCATCACAATGACACTGAAGTTTTCTGCCCTGCAATCTGTCAGCTACTGAGACCACAGACACTCAGAAACTCTTTGCCTTTTCACTTGTTTGCATGGCTCAGGGACCAGGATTGTGCTTTGTGCATCAGACATTGAAGAATCCTTCTGTGTCTTATGATGGCAATGGAAAGGAACTGGAGGAATCAGAGGTAATGGGGATCATCTTCTCTAGACCGTGTCTAGGCTGGATCAGAGGTCACCAGGAAATGTGTCAAGAGGGAAGAAGTGGCTTCTAAGACAACTCAGTATCACCTGAGGTTCCTATGACTGGGGACAGCTCACAACACTACTTATCTCCACAAGACGCCACTTTTGCCAAATGTTTAAACCACTGACTGGATCTCTTATTAAACAATCCATCATCTATTGTCTATCTTGTTGTCTAGGCCTCCTCCACAGGGCACAGCACAGAGCCAAGCCCAGAACTCAGGCCTTATTGTTGACTAGATGGATGGATGCATGGATGGATGGATGATGGATTGGTGGATAGATGGGTAAATGGATGGACAGATGGATGGATGGGTAGATGGATGGATGGATAGATGGATGGTGGACAGATGGGTAGATGGACAGATGAATGGGTGGGTGGATGGATGGATGGATAGATGGATGATGGATGGTTGGATAAATGGGTAGATGGATAGACAGATGGGTAGGTGGATGGATGGATGGATGGATGGATAGGTGGATGGATGATGGATAGATGAATGAATGGATGGATGGATGATGAATGGGTGGTAGATGGGTAGATGGATGGGTGGATGAAGGGATAGATAGGCAGACAGACTGATAGATGGATGGGTGGGTGGATGAATAGATGGGTGGATGGATGGAGGATGGATGGATAGATGGATGATGAATGGGTGGACAGATGGGTAGACAGGTGAATGGGTGGATGGATGGATGAATAGATAGGTGGATGGGTGGATGGATGAGTGGATAGACAGATGGACTAGTAAGAGAACAAATGTGCAATGAGACATACCTGGACTTTCTAGTATCATCAAATGTCCCCGGGGGCAATGGGAAGGCATGCCCTAAGCAGCTTGCGCCCCATTGGGAAGCATCAACTCATGGGAAAACAGACCTAATTTTAAGCCCCATTTCTGTTACTTCTCAGCTGTGTCACTCTGAGCGGGGCATGTTCCCTCTCTGAGCTTCAGTTTCCCTGTGAAACTACTAAGGATTAAATGAGGCATCAGGCCACCTTCCTGAAACACAGGAGCTTCCCGTGTCTGCATCCTTCCCAGCAACCCAGTGTCTCACGGGTGTGGGTCTGGGGGTAACAGCTAAAGAATACTGTCTGGCCGGACACTGGTAAGGGCTTGAGCTGCAATGTGGTTTGTGTTTGCATTTCCCTGAAAGCTGAAGATGTGGAGAGTTGTATGTATTGTTTTGTATGTATTCTTTTGAGAGGTATCTGTTAGCTCCGTCCACCCATTGATAGATAATTTATTCTTTATTGTTAGCTTTTCAGTTCTTTATACATTCTGGATATTAGTCTTCTAGTAGATGAAAACCATGGACAGATTTTCTCCCATTCTCTATAATGCTTCTTTTCTCTGTGTATTATTTTCTTTGCTGTGTAGAAGCGTCTGAATTTGATGGCAAACCCACACCCAATAGTACACTTAATGGGAAAACTGAAATCATTTCCTCTAAAACCAGGAACAAGACAAAGGTGTCCTCTCTCGCCTCTCTTACTTGATACAGTGTTCAAATTTTTCACAGGAGCAATCAGTCAAGAGAAAGAATTAAAAGGTGTGCAAACAGAAAAGGAGGAAGTCAAATTATTACTTTTTGCAGATGATATGATTCCATATATAGAAAATCCTAAAGACTCCACTGAAAGAACTGATTTTTAAAAAATCAGTTAAGTCTCAGGATACAAAATCAACAAAAAACAGTCTCCAGCTTTCCTATATACCAATAATGAACTCAAGGAGAACGCAATCAAGAAAACAACCCCATTTACAATTGAAAGAAACCTTACTTAGGGGCCATAAGTCCTCAGTAATGAAAATCATAAAACACAGAAAGGCATCCCATGTTCATGGATAGAAGCATTATGCTGAGAAAATGGCCATGCTACCAAAGGCATGCTGTGGAGCCAAGGCAGTTCCCATTAGAAGATCAGCAGCGTTCTTCTCAGAATGAGAAGCAATCAATTCTAAAATTCACAGGGAAGCACAGTAACCAAAGCAGTCCTGAGGGGCAAGAACAAGGCTGGAGCATCACAATCCTGGTCTCAAAGGATGCTGCAGAGCCACAGTAACAAAAGCATCATGGTACTGGCAGAAAAACAAATACACCAAGCAAGCATCTTCTTGGATCTTTACCCTGGCTCTTCCCTCTGCCAGGAAGGCCCTTCTACAACCATCTACAGGGCTTGGTCCTACTTCCTGTTGAATTTCATTCTGAGGTCTCTGTATCAAAGAAGCCCAAGAGAGTATCAGCTCCACTCCCTCCTTCCCATCTGCACTGCTGTCTCCACCACTCTCATAACCACTTGCCACAATATGTCAGCTTGTTCCTTATGAGGCTCTCTCTCCCCGACTGAAAGGGAACAGCACAGTCACCAGGTCAGGGAAATGGTCTGTTTGCTGCATTCCTGTGCTGCCTGGATCTGTGCCTGACATAGGGTAGAGGTTGTATGAATGTAGAAAAGAGAACCAAGAAAATAAGTAAAAAGGAAAGAAGGAAGGAAGGAGGGAGGGAGGGAAGAAGGAAGGAAGGAGGGAGGAAGTAGGAAGGAGGGAGGGAAGGAAAGAAAAGAAAAAAAGAGAAAATGAGGGGAGGGAGGGAGGGAAGGGAAACATAATATAATCAGAGTCCAAATTAAATCTGTTCCTGGGCAGAAAATGATGCTATCATTCGAAGTGGAAACAGGAGATCAACTATCGTCATACCAAGGATCAGGGAAAGGAAGGGAAAGGAAGGGGAGGGGAGGGGAAGCGCCATATAAGGGAAGCGTTCCGCCAAGGATCCTTAGCTTGGCTTGACGTTGAAGTCTGCCTCTGTGCAGTGCTAGGGGAGGGGGAGGGAGGGGGGAGGAGGCAGAAGAGACAGAAGAAAGGCAAACAAGCAGAGAGGGAGGGACAAACAGGTGCTTCTAAGGTATTTGTGGCTCATCTTTCTGTGCAACTTACCTAAAATCTTACAGAAAAGTTCTATCATTTCCTTTATAATGCTTTCTGTAACACTTTCTCTTTGTTCCAGTTTTTTTTCCTCAATCGTTCCAACTTCATATGCCCCACATTTGGAGTTAGAAGTACACTCATTGCAAAAACTTCAACTTGCAATCTTGTCTTCAACATCCCAAGGTTGTACAAGAACCAAATGTCTTTGTTCTTAGGACAAGAGTCAAAGAAACAGGAGGAAAAGGAGCGTTCCAGGCGATAACTGCAACAATCCAATTACAATGCCTATCAAACTTAACTTCACAGGTTATAGCTCCTAATTGCCTGACAAAAATTGACACTTGAGTCGCAACAGCATAATATAATCAGAGTCCAAATTAAATTTGATCGTGGGCAGAAAACGATGCTATCATTGGAAGGCATAGAAACAGGAGATCAACTGGTGTGATACCAAGGATCAGAAATGAAAATTATTCATTAATGGCAATGCGTTTCTGATAATGGAAAAGACACAGTTCAGACGGCTTCGTAAAAACACTATTAATTAAAAAGATGATAGGCCTAACAAGCCGTAGAAACCAGAGGACTTTTGGGGGTGTGCTTGTTAGGGTGAAGGAGAGTGTGTGAGAAGGAAGTGGCTATACTTTTGTGAAAAGTGTTTCATTGATGTGTGAGCTGAGTGTACTGGCCACTGCTCTGTGAAGTGAGGTTCTCCAGGGGGCTGTGTTCCAGGGCTATAAAAAAAAAAAGAAGGCACTCGGCCATATTATGGCTATGCAGTAAGTGCCATGGTGCTGGTTATAAAACAGAAGGGCTCGATTCATAAAAGAAATGCTCAGGGGAGTTGGTAAACAATAAAAAGAAAATATGCTGAAGAAGCTCAGGAGTCGTGTGTGCGTGTGTGTGTGTGTGTGTGTGTGTGTGTGTGCGTGCGTGTGTG
>NW_008360325.1:7115902-7236778 GCF_000622305.1 Nannospalax galili
AAGGTCTGTGGACTTTCTAGTTTAAGAGACTGAAATGCACAGAAGGACAGCCAGACTTAAGAGGGTAACAAGATTGAGGGTCAGACTTTGGAAATACCTGCTTTGGGTTAAAATAGAGGCACTAGATTCCTGCTCAGCATTAAGAGCACTGGCTGCTCTTGCAGGGGACCCAGATCCAGTTTCCAGCACAGGAGCTAACAACCGTCTGTGGACTTTCTAGTTTAAGAGACTGAAATGCACAGAAGGACAGCCAGACTTAAGAGGGTAACAAGATTGAGGGTCAGACTTTGGAAATACCTGCTTTGGGTTAAAATAGAGGCACTAGATTCCTGCTCAGCATTAAGAGCACTGGCTGCTCTTGCAGGGGACCCAGATCCAGTTTCCAGCACAGGAGCTAACAACCATCTGTAACTCCAATTAAAGGGGATCAAATGTCCTCTTCTGGCCTCCTCAAGCACTGCATTCATGTGGTGCACATACAAACATGCAAACATTTATACACATAAAATGAAAATAAATAAACTTGAAAAAATGATAATCTCAGAGGAAAGTTCCATCCTGTGCAAAAATATCATTCAATCAATATTGATTAAGTATCTTCATGTGCTGAACCTCATCCCCGGTCAGAGAGTGGCTTATTTTCTTTTCCTGTTGCTGTGATAAAACATCCTGGCAAAAGCAATTTAAGGAGAAAAAAAGGTTTATTTTATCTCGTAGTTTAAGGGTAAAGGCAATCAGAGTGGGAACCTCACAGCAGGAGGAGCTTGAGGCTGGTCATGTCACATGCACAGTCAAGAAAGAGAGAGAGAGAGAGAGAGAGAGAGAGAGAGAGAGAATTACTTCTCAGCTCCCTTTTATACAGCCCAGGATCTCCTGCCCGGGGGACAGGAACAGATGCTGTTCAGCCACTCAGTGCTGTGGCCTAGCGTGGACTGCAGGGACACCCTCAGTTCTGTAAGTGGTATAGCAGACAAGGATGATTCAGGAGTAGTATGTGATGGCTGAGCTCAACCTAATGGAAGCAGATTGACATCAACCATTATTGAACCAACTTAAGAGCTATCATGAGGCTCTATTGAGCTCTCTCCCTCCATCACAGGATGACAAAGTCCCATTGAGGTCCCTTCTTCACCCCGAGTCCCAGAGCACGCTGAAGTCCACTGCCACCTGCAAGTGTCAGGAGCTGGGGGTGCGGTTTGTCTTTGTCTCTATAAGGCACTGTGTCTCTTTGACACCTATTGATGCCACCCAGCTTCACCTGTCTTCACACACACAGCATGGAAATGAACCCGGTGGATCCCCTTAGCATCTGTGGTATGTAGTAGGTACTGATAGCTGGACCTGGAGGACAAAGGCCCCAGACGTTCTATTTTAGGGAGACAGACTCACATCCTGTGAAGACGAATCTTCCCAGCAGGTTGACCAGCGGCTCCTGCGAAAGGACTCATGAGGTCACTTGAAACCCTGAGATTCGAGCATCTTGGCTCTATAGAAGTCAAGTGTCACCAACCTCAAGGACCAGTGAACACAAAACAGCTTTGCAGACCAGGTGCCTCAATGTAATTAGGTCCGTGGGGGTCAGCATCCTGCCAGGAATACTCTATTTTGAGCCAAACAAGGTTATCTAAAATTATTTTAAAATGCAAGCTTTGCACTCTCTCTCTCTCTCTCTATCTCTCTCTCTCTCTCTCTCTCTCTCACTCTCTCTCGTCTCTCTCCCCACCTCTCTCTCTGTCTCCCGCCCCATACTTCCTCCTCCTTCTATCAATTTTTAATAGGATAAGAATGCTGAATGAATAGTCTGCATCTTGGTCCTTTTCATGTTACTGTAACAGAATACCTGAAACTGGATATTTTATAAAGAACAGACTTGCTTCTCACAGTGCTGGAGGCCAGAGATCCAAGGTGGAAGGGCCTATGTTGATCCAGGGCTACAGCATCCATCCTATGGGGGAAGTGGAGGGACAAGGGAACACAGAGGGAGGGGGAGGGGCCACAGCTTTCCTCAGGAACTCACCGGGCTGATCACTAACCTGCCTCCCAAGAAAACTACAGAGCCCCACAACCCAATCACCTCTTAAAGGACCCACCTCTCAGCACTGTGGAGCTGGCAACTCAGTTTCCAATACATGATTCCTGGGGAATACCCTCTCAGAGCAAAAGTATATATGACTGTCAGGTGAAATGTTCCAAAGAATGAAGGCAAAGGATGGACAGGCCCAGGTGGCCCTGAGCCAGCACTGGGTTCCTTCATCCTGGAGCACCACACAGAGGGAGACAGGTACTCAAGTACTTAGTGGATCTCTAGGGAGGGCAGGATCCACTCTGGGGCCTGGGCTTGGCAAAGTGCCTCCTGTAGTTTGCAGAGGTGACCTGGTCGGAGGATCTGAGGATGTGGTCTATGAATGACCTCTACTTTGTGGCTGAGGTTGTGCCAACATTGGGATGCAGTGGAAACGGGCTGGCACCTCACCCTCATGGGCATCTACCATACACGGAATGCCTGCTTGGACCACATTTTCCCACAAAGTCTTCAGAGGAGGAGGCAGGACAGAGATAAGAGTTCAGACCACATGGCCCCAGAGTCCAGGTGAAAAATACCCCACTTCACAACTGAAATAACAGATCCTCAGAGGGGTTAAGGGAATTCTCTGATGTCACACAGGCAGTAAGAAGTAAAGCCAGAATTCAAAACCAGGCGTGTACCTTCTCAGAGACTGTTTTATGGAAGGAGATCGAGGCCAAACCACTGCTGCCTTCATGTCTTCCTTCCTCCCCTCCCCTCCCCTCCCCTCTCTCCCCTCCCCTCACCTTCCTCCCCTGCCCTCCCTTCCTTCCCCTCCCCTCCCCTGCCCTCCTGCACCTTTGTCCCACAAATGCACCTCTTGTCCCCTGCCCCTCCCTGATTCTGTCTTTTTCCATCTTTGTGTAGACCACTTTCCCATCTTGGCCCCCTGTGACTTCAGCTGACACCTGGCTTGAGCTCCTTGTGGCCCAACTCTGGCTGAAGCATCATGTGAACTGACAGCATGTCTCCCAAGGGTAACCGAGCAGTCCCTTTGATGCTGCCAACCCAAGAGCCCAGGCGGCCCGGCCGGAAGGAATGAGGTCCTGGATACAAAGAATTGCCCAGGCCTCTTCCTGGGGCAGGCACTGCGTGGGAGTTGGCTCTTCTGGAAGCCCACAGAACAGGGAGGCAATCCCTTCCGGGCCCAATACATATCCAAGCACTGGCCCCAATGGCTCCAGACCTCCACAGCACTTGTGAATCATGTTCTCCTTACACCACCATCATCCATTCGTTCAATAAATACTTGTAGAGAGCCCACAGTGGACCAGGTACATTCGTGGCTGGTGGGGACACCACGGTGAACAACGCAGGAGTGGTCTCTGCCCACATGAGGCTTCCATTCCTAGTGGGGAGACAGACTACAAACTTATGAATAACTAATTTCAAGGGAGAACTTCCATGATAAATCTTCTGAATAAAACAGCCAGGTCACATGCTGGAAGCTGAGCACAGGTAGAGAAGAGCTGGGGCAGCCTGCAGGTAGAAGGTGCTTCACACTTAGGATGGCAGGAATTAACACCCATGAGCCCTGGAGGCAGCCCAGCCCCCCGGCTAGAAAGGGGAAGAGGTAGGACTGACTGAGAAGCCAGGGATGCCTGGGCAAAGGAGAGTCACACCAGACCGTGAATGGGTTACTTTTTTCATTGCTGTGACAAAATACAGGACAAAAACAACTTAAGGACAAAGGGATGGATTTAGTTTGGGTCATGGTCTGGGCACAGTCCACCCTGGTGGGAAGGCACTGGCAGGGACATTAGGCATCTGATCGCCTTGCATCCCGGGTAGGACGGGGTGGGGGCATGGGGAGTTGAATACTGGTGCTCAGCTCATTTTACTTTTCATAGGGTCTGCCACCTACGTTGAGGGTGTGTCATCTCACCTCGATTAGTCCAATCTAGAAACTCCCTCACAGACAAGCCCAGAGGGTTTCTTTCCTAGGTGATTCTCTTGAGACAGGGTGTCTCACCGATCCTGAAGCTCACCACTTTCACTAAGATGCTTGCGGTACCCCCAACCCTGTCTCTGCACCCCCAACACCAACGTTAAGGACACGTGCAGTCACGCCCGAGGTTTTTACATAGGATCTGTGGATTTGAACTCAAATCCTCACGCTTGCACTGCAAATGCTCTTACCTACTGAGCCACCTCCCCAGCACTACAGTGCTCTTGGCCTCTACTCCACCCACTGGGAGCACTACTCCACCCACTGCCTATAAAAAACAAGCAGTGCAGGAGGCAGAGACAGAGAAAAGCCTCTCACTCACAACGATCTTTGGGGATGTTCTGGGTGCCCTGGGTCCCCACCTGGATTAAAGCGTTCCTTGTTCTTCTTGAAGGTTTGGGGTACTAGGCAGTAGCTGGGCCTGCAGGGATCGCTTTTCTCTTTCTCTTCATTGAGCAGTTTCCAGAACCAGAACCGCACCGGTGGGGAGAGCACAGGCCACAGCGCTCACTGGAAGTAGAGCCTTGATACTGAGCCTACATACCATTTATTCCAGGTCAAAGTGCTCAGCCAAAATCACACAAAGAAAGGATGGCTCCCTGGCCATCCCTACAGGGTAGAAACTAGAAATAAACACCTGCCAAGTTCCAAAAGAACTTAATGCTCCCCCAGCTGCTTGGGATCTTACAGTGCTGGAAGCAAAGCATCTGTTTCCTTTACGTGTACAGCGGGATCTGGAAGGTTCTGTCCCACTTGCTGTTTTACACACTACACTTCTTGGACCCCAAAGTCGGGAGAAGAGCTACACCTGTGTCAACACAGAAGCAAGGTCTTGGCAGAAAAAGTGACTGCCAGCCTCTAAGAGACCCTTGAGACTCAGAGACAAAGTGACAGGGGCCGACTGCTCTTGTCAGAACACATGGAGGAAGGCACATAGGCTGACCCTGGACTGCACACTATCATCAATGGAGTTAAAGACTTGAACACATGTATGGAGACTAGAAAGCCACTGGTCACTGCTTATGTGAGAGGGGGTAAGAAAGAAGATGAAAAAGAAAATACCGACTTTGAGAAAAAAATTTAAGATTCTGGATATGAAAGAGTACTCCTCAAACCCTGACAGAATGTATTTGACAGACATGGATACCTAAGTCACCTTTTATGGGTTAAACAATTGAACAGCCTCCCATAGGAAAATGAGCACGTGGTAGGAATAGGCAGCTCACAGTGCAGAATCTGAGAGACTGGTTCGGGGAGGGGATCTACATGTCATCAAGACAGATAGGGGCTGGGGTGACGGCTCAGAGGTCAAATGTTTACCACACAGCCATGAGGGCCAGAATTTGGATCCCTCCCCAGAAGTCCATGTAAATGTAAGGTGAGCCTGACACCCATCTGTAACTCCAGCCCCGGAACTTGAAGCCAGGGAATCCCCAGAGCGAGCTGGCTAACAAATCTAGCCTTATCAGTGAGCTCTGGGTTTGATTAAGAGACCTAGCCTGAATGAATAGGGTAGAAGAGCAGCTGAGGATGATTCTGATAATTAAAGTAGCTGTATGACAAATAGGGCTGATCAGGAGAAAGCACCCAGGACACAGGTAAAACTCCATCAGAATAGAGTTTATTAGCAAAGGGCACATGGGACAGATTCCCTTCTGGGCAGGGAAAAAGTCTGTGTGGTTCGTAAGCTGGGGTCTTTTAAAGGGGGAGGCTTCTGCTTCCTGTAGAAGGTGGGAAGATGTATTTTTTTTTAAAGTTGGGCAGGGGAAGTGAGAGAATTGGACTGTTAAAACCTGTTCTCTTTAGAGATCAAAGGGGAAGCCTGTTGTGTTGGCCAAACAGTGGAGAAAAGTCTGCTTCTCTTGACTTCAAAGACCAGGGTGTTTATCAGCTTGGTTCCCTTTTCTCAGGGGCTTGTGAGGTCCATGAGGCCCTGTTGGTGAGGGGGCAGGGCTATCTGAACCTGAACATTCCAGCCTTTTGTGTTATAGGATAGGGGCCATTGTTGTCTTGCTACTTCCTGCTGGACAGGGTCGATGTGGGGGGGTGCAGGATTAGGGTTGATCAGACAGCAGGGGTTCCCTCTTCATGCATCTCAACAGGGTCCTCGATGGTTGACAGGCACTTGTATACCTGTGGAGGGAAGGAAAGTAACAACTGATTAAAATTAGTAAGAGTTAGTTTTTGGATTTGGTCCTGAAAATATCTGAAGAGGCAGGGAGCAATAGTTAGCACCAAGGTAATAGCTCATTTTTCTTTTTATTTTTCTTCTGCCAAGGCTGAACCCAAGAGAGATGGACTCAGTATTTGCTTTCAGGCATTTTGATAGCTGTTGGAGCGGCTAGAATCAGTGTCAGTTACCTCTCAAACACTTCTAGATAGGGAGAGAAAACAAATTTAGTCATCATTTAATTTTTTAGGCTAGAACAATAGTGGGTTGCCTCCCTTAGCTGTAAGTGGGCACTACAGTATTGAAGACCAAGATTTGAAGTCTTACATCTGAGCAGCATTGTCTTATTAGGAACAAAATCATCAATGAGAGATAATTGTCTAAATGACCTAAGAACTTATGTCTAATGTCTGGGTTATGTAATCTCTTGAACCTTTAAAATATACTGATGACTTTAATTTTGGTTATATTTTCCTTTTGGGTGTTTAAGACCATACTGTTGGCCCAAATAAACCAATTTATTTTTACTCTTAAGGTCGTATGAGGATTTGATCCTCAGGAGCCACATGGGCTTGGGGGAAGCCTCTGGCTCCTCAGGCTTTTCTTTTACCAGTTCCATCTATGTGAAGAGAAGTCAAAAGGTCCTGCTTGACCAGGGCTTCTCTTGGAAGCACGGAGGAAATGTTTCCTCTGTGTTGACCCTCCTCTTTGCAGATTGGACACTGGTTCAAGTCCATCTTCTGGGGTCTCCATGGCCTCCCTGAACAAGAGGACAGGTGACTCACCAAAGTTACAGGACATTTCGAGAAATGAGCTATAGCCCCTGGAACTTATTTGATCTTGGAGGGCAAGGAACAAAAATTTGTCCCTTTAACTCCCTCTGACCAGATAAATATAGGCCTTAGAGTCTGGTTATTAAACATCCAACAAGGTTAGTTACACCAGTCTGGTACTTTTAATTACCATGTGCTATGTAGATAGAGCTTGGGCAACATCCTTAAATAAACCTTGACTAGACATCCTTAGACTAGTTGACTAAGCTGCAACCTAGAAATTTGAAGGTTATCTATATATTATCTTTATCTCATTTTAAATTTATAGAAACACAGTAAGTGTGGTGGGAATGGCTGAGGTAGGGTTCAAGATTTTTAATTTAAGAGACCAGATACTTGTGGCCTGGTACTTGCTGTGTTCCTTGGCCAGTTTTAATTTGGAGCAATGAATCCAACCAAGTTCCCCTGAGAGCTTGGCTGCAGTCAGGGTAGATAGGATCACCAGGTGAGGACCAAGGCATCTGGAGGGTTTCCTTCACTCCTTTCTGTTGGGTGTGAACCTACAGGTAGGTGTGACCTCCAGGTTGTAGTGAGTGGTCAGTTTGGCCTTTAGAAGCCTGGGGAATAATCTGGTCAGCATGTTCCCTGAGTGGTTTCCTTAGAAAGGTGAAGGCAGGTAAATAGTTGTGTAGAGGGGAGGGATGCTGGAGGAAGAGGTCATCCTTGGCTAAAATTAGGGCCCTGGTGAGTGTCACAGGTTTGGCTTTTTGTGACATTGTTCCAAGTGGTAGGGGTCCTGACTCAATGACATCTGTGAGAGACACTATGGCTTGTGGGACCCCGTTGGGGTGAGAGTTAAACTTCTATCCATAAACCAAGTCAGGGTTGGGTTTGGTGGGGGATCTGGGAAATTAAGGAATCCTGGTAGGAGAGTTCCTGAGAGTTTCCAAGAACGAGTGAGTGAGAGGTTCACTGGAAGGGAGGAGGGAAGCTGGATTGAGAGGAGGGCAGGAATCACGAATGGGTAAGGGGGTTTTAAAGAAACATGACATGGGAGAGTTGTAGTTTAGAGGGAGCTAGACTGGCAAGAGATGTGTGGGTTACTTAAGCTGGTGGGAGGAAAGGACAGAAATGGGTTGACCCAAAGTGAGCTTAAGTCCCTCTTGAGCCAGGAGAGCAGTAGTGTCCAGAGCACAGAGACAAGGTTGCCAGTCCCAGATGGTGGTATTATGCTGTTTAGAGATAAGCTACTGGGGCAAAAGTGGGACCCCTCATCTGTCCCAAAACCCCTAATGCCTGGTCCTTATTTTTAGTTGTATAAAAGAGGAATGAACATTTGAGGTTGGGGAGTGGTAGAACCAGTAACTTTAAGAGTGTTTATAGTTGTGGAAGCTTGTTGTAATGGGCTCTAAGGGGTCAACAGACTCAGGGGAGATCCCTTTGGAAGCTTCATGGAGCGGCTTTGTAAAGTGGGCAAAGTTAAGAATCCAGGTGCAGAGGTACCCTGCAATGTCTAGGAAAGAGAATTTTCTCCTTGATTGTGGGGGGGTTTAAAGACCTTAGGTAATTTATCCTTTCTATAGTTAAACAGTGGGATATAGGTGTGAGAAGGAACCCCAAGTACTTGACTTGAGGGAGAGAAAGGTGAGTCTTAGTCGAAGATATCTTATATCCCTTGTACCCCAGAAAATTAAGGCATTTGATTGTGTGGGCCTTGGAGACTGAGAGAGATGGGGAGCAAAGAAGTAGGTTGTCTACATATTGTAGGATGGTGGAGGGGTTAAGGTCTATGGAGCTTAAATTCCAGGCTGGGCTTGTCCAAAGTGGTGAGGGCTATCTCAAAACACATGGATCAGGACAGTCCAGGTTAGATCATAGGTGTGAGTGATGTATTTAAAATCTTGTATGAAGTGTGTAGGATTAGTAGAAAAAGAGCCTATATTGCATTTGAGTTGAGATAGATCTCCAAGAGAGAAAGGGACATGGACCTTGACCATCCTGTTCATGTGTGCCACCTCCCTGAGGGGGGAAGATACCATGGGCAGGGGGTTGAGACTGGGTGTGGGAGTGAGTATGGCTTAACATAGGAAAGGGGTTGGGAGAAGGGGAGTCCCAGGAAGAGGCCAGAGTGGGAGAGATGGGAGGGGTGTCCTGTCCATGAGGGGATGCAGGGACAGGGGTATTGGAGGCAGGGTCTAGAATTGAAGTAGAAGTAGATACAGGAGGGATAAACAGGTTATTTGAGCTAGAAGCCAGAATAGGGGAGACTAGGGAATATTTGGCAAGGAGGTGTTTAAGGTTTTAGATTTTTTCAAGTAGAGGAGAGTCAGTGGAAGGAGAGCAGGTGATGAACTTAGAGTGGCACTGGAGAGGGGGAAGGTCATGGGAAGATCATGGCATGGAGAGGGAGTTTGAGTTGGAGAAAGGAGGGGAGCCAGGTTGGGCCCTGGAATGGAAGGCAAGGGGGAGTATAGCAAGGGGAGAGCACAGGGGGGACTTGGCTGTGCCTCAGGCTGTTGAGCAGGAGGAGGTTGGGGATAGGTCCTAATTGGAGGCTGTTCCTCAGCTATGGTAGGATCAAAAGCCAAGGTGGAGGAGTAGGGAGGAAGAGGAGGAGGGGTGGAGGCCCCTGGTGGGTTGGGATCCCATGAAACTGTCTTAGCGACAAGAACCCAATGGGAAGAACATGGGACCCAGAGGGAGGGATTAGCACAGAGATCAAAGGAAGCTTGGATGTGTGGTAATTTGGACTGTTTGCCTTTACAATGGCAGAAATTTTCTAAATCTCTCAAAATATTGAAGTTTAAGGTTCTGGTATCTGGCCAAACAGAGTTATTATCTAACTCATACTGAGGCCAGGCAGTGGTGCACAGGAACTTCAGGTGTTTTGGCCTGACTGTATCCAAAAGTCCTAGTTGTTTTAAGGATTTAAGAAGACAAGCAAGAGGTGTGAGACCCTGAGACTTTGAGTGGGTGGTTCCCATAGTGACAGATTAAGTACAGAGTGAAGAGGAGATAGAGAAAGAACCCAGCAAGCTGGTAGGAGGTAGAGACAGAGCCGAGCAGATGGGAGACAAAGAAAATCCCCTCTCCATAGGGAGTGGAGGCAGGATCATGAGTCTGGGAAGGAAAGTGCAGCTGATGAGGAAGAGAGAGAGAGATAGGGAGGGAGTAGGAGAGGAAGGGGTTTGGCATCGGCCATGCAAAACGAAAGCAAGGAGAACCAAGTACCAAAAGAAAGCATCCTTTTTTTTGTTGTGCAGGTTTGAGTTATTTTCGAGTTATTTCCAATTCCCAGAAGGCGTCATCCTGCAATTAGATCATCAGGGAGAGGAAAGGCAAGATCCTGTCCTGGACAGGAAGTAGTGTGTGTTCCTATCTCTGGAAATAGAGTCCTATACCCAGAGAAAGGAAAGGGTTTTCCAACACACGTGTGATTTCAAGGCAAGTAAGAGGAGCGGAAAACCCTGCAATGAGAGCGTGGCGTGACCAAACAGTAGATGGAGACAAAGTACAGGAATGGGATGGGAGAAAAGCAGAAAAAATGCAGTGAGCCAGAAGGGAGGGGAGCTTGTGGAACAAGTTGACCCTGAGGTTTAGTAGAGGCTGAGGGAAGATGAGCCCCAGAAGGGTGGTGGTTTAGTAGAGGTTTAGTAGAGCCCCAGAAGGGCAGTGGTGAGAGAGAGAGGAAGGGGGAGAGAGGGAGAGAGAGAGAGAGAGATAGGGAGAGAGAGAGCTAGAGAGAGAGGTACTTAATATTAACTTACATATTTTGGTACCAGGAATCATGTTGTAGATTAAAGAGAGAATATTTTGGCCTGAAAAAAATATGTTGGTGTTAATTTAACATTTTTAGTTTATATGAGATTTTAGTCAAAAAATTAATATGATACCAAGTAAATTAATTTTAAGAAGCATAAATTTATATTGACTGTGTATACATATTTAATTATATAATCTTTGTTGAGAATGTGGCTTATCATTTTTAAACCAAAACACCTTTGAAGTAGACAAACAAAATGAATACATCTTAAAACACAGCGAAAGTAAACTAAAAATAAAAATTGTATTTAACAAATAGGATTTTACTCAACCAGCTTAGATGTTATTTTGTATAGGTAATTAGTGGTCTAAAAAAGGAGTTAAGTTTCCATATAGATTTGAGGTAGCATCTTTTTCCTTTTTAAGAGCTAAATAACTGAAGGAAGTTAATAAAACCTTGTAGGAGACAGGAAAGACAAAAGGAAACATTAACAGACAAGGTTAAGAATAAAGAAAATCTAAATAGTACTGAAAATAATTCCAATAGCTAGTTTCATTAGTCAGTAATACCCTTTGTTGAAATTAAGTTACACCTTAGCGGTTCTCAACTGCACAGTGCCTTTATTCTCAGGCTGTTTTGTTGTTCTCCTTGTCACAGGGTCAGGGGGCCAGCCTGAACCTGGAAAAGTCTTAGGGAACACAACTTGAGATAATAGGCTTGAGTCTGAAGTGGGAGGGCCAATCCCATCTCCAGAGTCAGTATCTTAGTGAGCTCAAACAGCATGTGACAATTTACCAATATAATTAATATTACCCTAACATTATAACTAGAAAGCACTCAGGGAATGATGGGGCAGGAATATAAGCAAACATAGAGCATCTGAGTATCAGAGAGGGAAATAACTCTATTTCAGAGAAAAACGGGCTTAGAATCACAATGTAGAAAGGGGAGGAGTTAAGACCAATAGAGATGGCATCTCAAGCCTCTCACTCAAGTAGACTATTACTTTTTACCTCTCATTGTAACTATGTGCTGGTAGTAGCTTGTCTCTTGTAAGGTTTTGACCCTGGAGTACAGCAAATTTCCATGTGCTTCACAGGTCTAGTCATCGCAAAGTGTCAGCTCCATTTACACCAGCCACTGTAGCTGTGAATGCGAAGCCAAATTGTCAGCATTTCTTAGTTTGTAGACAGAAGGTATGCTGAAAGCCAGATTAGTGGCATTGGAGAAGCCCAGGCAGGTCCCTTGAAGTAAGAACCAGGTTTTGGCACCATCTGGTAGTCAAAGTAGCCACATGACAAATAAAGTAGCCGTATGACGAGTAGGGTTGATCAGGAGAGAGCACCAGGGCACAGATAAAACTCCATCAGAATAGAGTTTATTAGCAAAGGAGCACATGGGACAGATTCCTTTCTGAGCAGGGAAAATGTCTGCCCGGGTCATGAGCTGGGGTCTTTTAAAAGGGGAGGCTTCTGCTTCCTGTAGAAGGCAGGAAGATGTGTTGTTTTTTTTTTTAAGTTGGGTGGGGGAAGTGGGAGAGCAGGACTGTTAAAAGCTGTCTTCTTTAGAGATCAAAGGGGAAGCCTGCTGTGTTGACCAAACAGTGGAAAAAAATCTGCTTCTCTTGACTTCAAAGACCAGGGTGCTTATCAGCTCAGTTCCCTTTTCTCAGGAGCTTAAGTCCTTGAGACCCTGTTGGTGAGGAGGCAGGGCTACCTGAACCTTAACAGATTCCTAATATCAGTCTTGGGCCTGGGGTCTCCGCATCCCTGTGTACACACACATTCCCACCCATGCAGTACACTAACACACAATCAAAACCTTGTATGCCTACACACATGCACACCACACACAAAAAAAGAAAAATTTAAAAATAAAAAGAAACATATATAGAGAGTCAGGTGCATATCTGTGTGTGTGCTCATTTGTGTAAAGGTCAAAGGACAAGGTTGGGTGTCATTCCTCAGTGGCCTCCATGGTCACTGACTATTCAGAGTGATATCCTGGGCAGGAGCTGGAAGTTCCAGACCAGGGTGGGAGGGCTGGGTGCATTGCTCTCTGAATCCCCAGTGTCCATACCTCCAGCCTCTGGGCTTGTGACCTGCTCTGGAAAAGTCTCCCCACCCACAGTGGGAAGGATTCCTGGTGCTGTGGGAGGAGAAATCTACAGGCTCCCATGGGAAGTAAAACTTCTCTTTCTTCCTCTTTTCCACAAGTACCGTCTCTTCACTGTCACCTGGGGATGCCCTGTTGCAATCTTTCCCAGAAATGGCTCAAAGCAGAGCTGCCTCTCTCAAATGACTCTTCCTTCCTCAGTCACAACCCCGGTGTTCAGCGTCATGGTCTTTCCAGCCCCGAGATGCCATCCCTGACTCCTGAAGCCTTTGAGGCACCTGCACAGTTCGGGAACTGCCCTTCGCTCTCCCTGGCCTCCTCAGGGTTGCAAAGCATCTCCATGCCTGTCTGCTTATTGATGTGCACAGACATGCTGTTCTCCAACCTCTTCCATGGATCCTTGTAGATTTACGTCTGTTTGGCTTTGTTTGTCTCTTTGTTTGTTTGTTTGTTTGTTTGTTTGTTTGTTTGTTTTGAGACAGGGTCTCCCTGTACCCTCAGCTGGCCTGGAACTCACTTTGCAAAACAGGATGGCCTCGATCTCATAGAGATCTGCCTGCTGAGGGCTGGAATTAAAAGCATGTGCCATCATGCCTGGCAGTGACTTTACATCTGTTGGGCCTCCAGAGACTATTGTGGAGTGGATGGAAGAGAAGGCCAAGCAGATAGCTGTGTGCATTCCAGCTGCCTGTAACCAGAAACAAGTGTCCTTGGATTCTTTACAGACACTGGCTGTTAGACTCCACAGGAAGGACCCAGAATGTATAGGGAGCATAGGCATAGTGCTTACTGAAGAGAACAACAGAATCACAGAAAGCATCTAAGGTACTAACCAGCCCTTTGGCTGCAGGAGACTGATCTTGAGTCCTGAAGGATTGTGGGAGGAAGATATTACACACGTTTAGAACTAACCACAGAGAAACACGAGGGAGAGAAGGTGCCGGAGTGTAGACCTGCTCGTGACAGGGGGTGTGAGACACAGTAGGCTAAGCCAGCTATGATGACATCAGGGAGGAGGTGTGTAGAAGGTAGCCAGATCACATCTGCATGCTGGGGATGCGGCTTATAGGACATGCTGGATGGTGCCAGCATCCTCTCCCTTCTGCATCAGCACCACTGACTCACTCCTCCTGGCACTGGGGGCTTGAACGTGAGAAATTATTTCTGGCAAGGGACCATGATGGCCCAGCATTGCCACCAGCCCAGGCCAAGCTCCAGGAAATCTGTCGGTTCCAGAGACAGACAGGAAGCCAGCCTGCAGCCAGACAGCAGCATGTGAGAGACCTGACCCTGCCTGGTCACTCAGGAACCTTAAGGTCACCTGACCCATATACTTTATGTTGTAGGAGGTCAAGGGAGGGCTCTTCTGTGGGTTCCTGAGGACGTAGGAGGATGGCCCTGACAGAACAGCACTGCAGCCAATGGTTGGGCAAAGAGGCCTG
Source organism: Nannospalax galili (assembly GCF_000622305.1). NCBI lineage: Eukaryota > Metazoa > Chordata > Mammalia > Rodentia > Spalacidae > Nannospalax > Nannospalax galili. The sequence goes on from NW_008360325.1 coordinate 7,130,179, forward strand.
TGGGCTTACCCTCTGTCCTCTGAAGAAGCTGAAGCCATCTGACGCCCAGCAGCTGATGTGACCAGCCAGTGCCAATAGGATCTGGCAGTTGTATGCACTCCTGATGCCAAGAGCAGTGGGGTGAGATACCTTCCTGCCACTGGAGACCCTCCAAGTCACCAGCAGTGGCCCCAGCCTTAACCTCCGCCTGGAACCTTCCACAAGGTCTGGATTCTGAGTCAGGAGTTGAGACCTTATGGAGTTCTGGTTGTGCTACGATATCACTGGGTGACAGGAAGTATTTCAGCTTCACGTAGTCTTATGGGGACACCCCATGGCATTGCATCTATCCACTCCTGACTGAAAGATTATGAACCCACATGGCTGCAATCCAGTGTACACAGGTGAGCATGGTGTGGATTAGCTCTGACATTAAGGATGCAGAGCTTGCAAGGGTGCTCCCTGGAGTACACGGGACAGGAGCAGATAGACTCCTTCCCTTAAGATGTTCCCATGTTCTAGAATGAGGGGGTTGGGGCAGGAGACAGGCAGAAGGAGCTTCATTACAGGGGTGATTGCTTTAAAGAGTAAGGCTTACAACTCTCAGAATTCTAGAAGCTCCAGAGAGACATGTGGTGCAGGTGGCCATGTTTGACAGGGGCATCTTTGTTCCCGGGATGCCACACTGCTAAGGAAGCTCAATTGTAATTAAAAGCAATTATCTTCAGATACTCAACTCTAATTCTCCCAGCTTAGAATGACCGAGAGCCAGGTGGAAAGATGGTAGCCATCTCCTTTGACCACTGAAGAGGTGCTGTGCCCAGTCATGCACCCTGAATAGGCAAAGCCAAACTGGCTGAAACCCTTAGGGTTCATCAGCCACTGTTTGAAGGTCTTTTTTCTAGAGCAGGATCCCAGATCTCTTCCAAACAGACCCCATCCAGCTCTCAAGTTCAGTCTGTTAACCTGAAACACAATGATCACCCCAGGACCAAGTGAAGACTCCCAGCTGTGTGGCCTGGGCTGAGTCCCTTCCCCCTAGCCTCTCTGATGCTCGGGGCATTGTTAACATCATTGATTTAGTTTGGAGTGTTTATTTGTTATTTGTTTGTGTGGACAGGACTTTATTTTTATTTTATATATATATATGTATATATATATATATCCATACAATACACACACACACGTTTGTGTGTATGTGGGTACACATGTGTGTGCTTGTGTGCATGCTCCACTGTGCTTGTGGAAGCTTGAGGTTGATGTCAAGAATCTTTCTCAATTGCTCTTTCACTGTATTCTTTAAGGCAGGGTCTCTCAATCAAACCCAGAGCTAATCTATACTCTTGCTAGCCAGTTTGCTCTGGGGAACCTGTCTCCAGCCTCGGAGGCTAGAAGTATGTGGGTACACATGTGTGTGCTTGTGTGCATGCTCCACTGTGCTTGTGGAAGCTTGAGGTTGATGTCAAGAATCTTTCTCAATTGCTCTTTCACTGTATTCTTTAAGGCAGGGTCTCTCAATCAAACCCAGAGCTAATCTATACTCTTGCTAGCCAGTTTGCTCTGGGGAACCTGTCTCCAGCCTCGGAGGCTAGAATTACAGGTGAGCATGTAAGTTTTTGCTTGCAAGGCAAGTGCTTTAACCACTGAGCATCTTGTCAGCCCCCTTGTTTTTTGTTTTGTTTTGGTTTGTTTGTTTTGTTTGAGACAAGATCTCATGGCGCCTAGGCTGGCCTCAAGCTCCCTATGTAGCCAAGGGTGACCTAGAATTCCTGTTCCTTCTGCCTTTACCTACTGAGTGCTGGGATTACAGGCATGTGCCGGCACACCCAGCTTGAGACTGCAAATCTTCATATTACTGAGCTTAAAGGTCTGTGGTAGGGACTGACTGAGAAAGCAGCCCTGACAGACCAGCCCTGGCAAAAACTATGGCGATCACTGCACACAGAGCTCTTAACTCAAATGAAGTCAAATGAAGGTCTCCGCATGTAGTAGCTTTTGAATAAACAACAGTTTGACAGCCAGAGATGATTAAACACAAATTTCAGCCTTTCCCCTGACCTCTTAAAAAAGCTTGAAGGAGGCTCAAGTCACACTCCAGGGCAAGTGATAATAAAGCATCCCGCCTCCTTGATCTGCTCCTGGCCCCATGGGACTCTCTCCTCCTTCCTCGTGGGTACTTTAAGATCTCACTGGCAGCTGATCTTTCTTCTGCTCCTCCCCGGACTTCCTGGCCCTCCTGTCCTTATCCTAATAATCTGTTCCCATTCCTGAGTAAGGGCCTTGTGAAGCCTCTAGGGCCCCCCCCCCGCACTCCCCATTCACTCACTCTGGAAGCTGCCTGACCCGCAGAGGCTTCAGGGAGACTGTGCACCCTCCTGAAAAAGCCAGACCTCAGAATCATCCTCTGTCCATGAAATCTGCCCCAGCACACATTGGTCTTTGGGACTGTTTCACTGGTGCACAGAATAGCGAACTTGTCAGTCAGACTCCCAGTATCCATGAACATTTGGTTTTCTCTCGGAGACCTCTCCTGGCTACATGCGCACCTTCTAGGCTTTTCTAGCTTGCTTGGCATAAGGTAAGAAAGAGCCAGAAAAATTCTGTGTCGGATTCCCTAGAGAGGCCCCACTGGGAGAGAAGAAAAGAAAGAACCCAAGCCGGAGGTGATGGAGAACGCTACAATCCCAGCACTCCGGAAGGAGAATTTAAGTTGAAGCCTGGCCTGGGTCACACGGCGAGGCCTTGCCTCAAAGAAAACAAGAAAGGAGCCCCTCATCTCCAAAGCCAGCTGCCTGCTCCTCTCTTGTGGATTCACCTGATTTGGTTTTGAATGAAGAAGACATGTCCCATACCAGGCTGTCACTCAACAACTGGAAGGAAGGAGAGTTGGAAAGAAAGCTGCATACCCAGAAGACGAACCACCTTAAATTTTCTGCTCAACATCAGATGGGCAGTGAAGAGATTATATGAATATTCCAGAGGATTCTAAAAGAAAGAGTATGTAGAGCAAAGTCCAGCCAGGCCTCCTGTACACAGAGCCATTTGTTTTGGGAACTGACAGAAAACCCACTGAAACCTCGAGTCAAGGGAGCTGAGCATGTCACCTCATTTGGATTCGAACAGAAGCCATCACCAGCTCCCTCTGAGGACAACCCATCACTCAGCAAGCCTTGCGGAGGGTCTGTGGTGCCCATTAGCATTTAATGTGATTCCTTATGGTAAGTGATGGCTGAGTTCAACTCGTTTTGAATGGGACTGGGCTGGGTCTGCCCGCGGAAAGCAATGCATTAGTGAAATTAGATGGGGTTCATCATCCTAGCACATGTCACTAGAGCCACTACAGACAGTAGGGACAGGGACGGCAGGAAGTAATCCTCTGCAGTGACAAACGTGTGTCTAGCTCCCATTGCTGTTCTGAGGAGGAGGAGGAGGTGTATCAGGATCGCAGCTTTGCCCAGGCCGACGACCCATACTCTGTTCTTCACAGCCAGCCAGATGAGTCACAGGGTGAAATGGGTGAAGGCGCCTGGTGGTGCCAGATCTGTGCCTTTGCTGAAGATGCAGGTAGAGGTAAGCAGTCTAAAAGAAAGTAAAAAATCACAGTGGGGAGAAAAATGGGGAAAACTGCCTGCTGTAGTCCCGTGCTGAGTTGAACTGGTCATGAGCTTGCCCCATAGCTCTCGAGACCCTGGGGAGGGAACTGTATCTCATCTAAATGCCATTTTACCGATGTGTGTACTCAAAGACTTGATGGATGCATGAATGATCAAACTTTGCTTGATCCTAGTCTTAGGTAAACAACTTTAGCAATCCATCACCTGTGAGTTCAAGGCCAGCCTGGTCTACATAGTGAGTTCCAGGACAGCTGGGGCTACAGGGAGACCCTGTCTCAAAAAGACCAAAATAATAATAATAATAATAATAATAATAATGATGATGATGATGGATCTTGACAGATGGATGGGATCAATCCATACACTAGAATATGATTCAGTCTTTAAAAGGGAACAAATCCTGGTACCCGAGGATACCATGCTCCATAATGTAAGCCAGCCAAAAGGATAAATAATGATTCCACTTACAAGAGCTACATAAAGAAGCCAAATTCAGAGAAACTAAAGCAAATGGTGGTTGCCAGAGGCTGGGGACAGCGACAACAGGGAATTAAATGGATACAGAATTTCATTTTTATAAAATGAAAAGCATCCTGTGGATGGATGGTAGGGAGTACACTTTATGCCACTGAAACACAGTTTAAATGACCAAAGTGGTGAATTCTGTTATGTGTGTTCTCCCACAATTAAAGCAAATGCTGGGAATTTCATCCAACCTGGAAAATGCATATGGCAAGTAAGTGCAAATGACAAGATAGAAAATGGCCTGGACCATAAAAACCACATGTGTTCATGGGCAGGGATGGGTAGGACAAAACCCACTGCACACTGGGTGGCAAAGTCATCATCGTTTTATTGCTTTTAAGTTTATGTTTTCCCATTTCCTTTAAAAAATTCTTAACTAAAAGTAACAAAGTCATACTTATCTGGATCCAGGAACAAAGATACAAATGTATCTGAAAGAGATTGGCGGAATGGGTGTAGTCATGGACTTTTAGAGGCTCCTGAGGCAGAAGGATGGAGGACTTTTTAGGTGCTGAAGTTGCTTAATAACTAGATCTGATGGTGATGATGGTAAAAGTGATGGTCATGAAAATGATGTTAGTAATGGTGATGGTGATGGTAACGGTGGTGATATGGTGGTGGTGATAATGATGATAACGGTGAAGAGCGTAAGGATGGTGAGGATAGTGATGAGCGTGGTGATGATGATGATAATGGTGGTAGTAATGGTGATGGTGGTGAAGATGATGGTGGTGAGGATTGTGATGAGTGTGGTGATGAAGAGGAGAGGATGGTGAGGAGTGTGAGGTTGGTGATGATGGTGGTGATGGTGGTAAGGATGCTGAGGATGGTGGTGATGATGAGGATGGTGGTGATGGTTGTAAGGATGATGACGATGATGATGTTGGTGGTAAGGATGGTGATAGTGGTACTGATGGTTGTGAGGATGGATTAAATAAATTACAATGAATAGAATATGGCAAAGTTGATGTTGAAATGGGAAGATAAAGCCTGAAGCTGCTCTTATTTGGCTGTGAATTCAAGATAGGGGCATATGTATGTGTATCTAGGCTGAACTAGGGACCATGAGGCCTGAGTCTTCACACACCAGGAGCAGACCACTTCTCTTCTTCAAACCATTCCTGTATGTGAAATCAGAACTCTATGCTGATGAATCTTTAAGCACCTCTCTGCTCTGAGAGTTTGCAAATGGACAGAGCGTCTCTCAACCCTCTGAAGTTATAATATAAAGTAAGCACATTCCAAGGTTGAATGTCTAATGTGTCTCTTGTTGCAAAAGGATTTCCATGAATGTTGTTTTTAAACTAATCAGATGCATATTGCAATGCTCACAATAAATATATGAGTACAAACAAGACAAACTCATGTAAATGCAGAATTATATTAAATACATTATATAAATGTCATATAAACTCTGAGAGGGTGGAAACCAACCATGACTACAGATAATTCTAAATAAATAACTTGTTCTGCTTAGCTGTTTCTTGAGCCACAAGGCTTGAACTGTAGAAAATGACTTTTACCATCCCCCTCCTCTCTGTTGGGCTTCATGTAGGCCTTATGCACTGCAGACACTCAGTAGTGTCAAAAAGGCAGTCATTTCTGAGGAGTATTTCAGAAAATGCTTATGTACCAGGTCTTCCAGATTCACAGAAATGTGTCCAGGAAGCATGTCGCTGTAACAGGACTGTACCGTCAGGTGACCAGACAAAGCAGACAACCTGAGCGTTCAAAAGAAAGAACAGGGAGAGGGAGGCAAGATGGCGGCCATCTGCCTATTTGCATAGCTGAGGTGGACTTCCTGAGCTGCCAGTGGAAGTCCAGTGATTCACAGACGAAGCTGGACAGAGGACGGCCCTTGAGTTCACTGAGAGTCCCTCAAAAGTAGGAGGTCAGAGGGCTTGAGAGATGGCTCACAGTTAAGAGCACTGGTTGCTCTTGCAGGTTCAATTTCCAGCATCCACATGGCTGTTACAGAGTTCAGGACCACCAGGAAAAGACCACCAGACACCGGGTCAGATTTTAATTCAAAGTTTTGTTCAAGCTACTCAGGAATAAGGACTGCAGCCCTGAGGGAGTGGGGAGCTACCTTTTAAAACAAAAAACGCAAGAGGACTTTCCAGGTGGGGGTATTATTACTCAAAGCAGGCGATGTTAATCATCTCATGACAGTTGTACAATTGCAGGGTCCCCAGTAGAGGGCTTTTGCAGGGGTCACAGCTTTGATACATTGTTTAAAGATTAGGTAAACAAGACATTTCCCAACTTTTTGAACAAACAAGCAGGGGCACAAGGTAAACAGTTACAGCGACTGTGTGGCAACATCGCTCTGCTGAAGTTGCAAAGAGTTAACAATCCCATTCCCTTCCTGACACAGGGATAAACAAGTTCACAGAAGCCAGAAGGAGCAGGTGGAGACATCAGCCAGGGGCTTTGCAAAGCCTGCTTTTGTTACCCTGTGGTCTTACAATGAAGGTCAAATGATTTACAAGAACTGGGGGTAGGGGAGAATTCAGCTCAGGGTTACTTCCTTAAGATGGAGTTTCCAAAATGGAGCTTCTCCGGCCAGCACCCATGTGGTGGCTAATACCCATCCATAACTCCAGTTCAAGGGGATCCAGTGTCCTCTTCTGGCCTCCACAGGCACTGCACAACACAGGTGCACTTACACACATGCAGGTAATACACTCATACACATAAAATAAAAAGAATGAAAAGAATATTTTTAAAGTAGGAGGTTGGAGTAGTCACAGCCTGTATGGGGATGCGGAGACTGGGGTTGCTTCTGCAGGGTCCTGTCACCATGCTTGCCCACCATGAAGGACTATGCCCTCAAACCATAAGCCAAAAATCAACCTTTCCTTCCTTCAGTTGCTTCCACCAGGTATTTTGTCACAGCAGCAAGAAAAGTAACTGATATGTGGTCATTACAGATCATGAAGTTAAGATGATGTCTTTACTTACCCCTATGATAAATATTCTTCTAGAAGCAAAATCCAAACACAGAGCCTCAGGTAGAATACCCTATAAATGCAAAGGCAGAAATGGAGTCATAAGATCTACAAGTCAGGGAAACTGCCTGGAACCACTGGAAGCAGAGCCAGAGGCGTGAAACAGAGTGCCCTCCCAGGTAGGAGCCAGCCCTGTCCTCACCTCAACTTTGGACGCTTAGCATCCAGAATTGTATGAAACACCTGTCCATCCTTCAGGCCACTCAGTGTATTCTGCTGGGCTACAAAATGTCCAGCAAACCAATCTGACAGCAATGACCATCCTAGTGTGAAACACAATACCTTCCCCTGTGGAAGATCCTGAGATTCTTTTTTAATATTTTGTTGTTTTTATTTTATGAGTGTATTGCCTGCATGTAGGTAAGTGCACCCGTGTCGTGTAATGCCTGTGAGGACAGAAGAGGCCATCAGATCCCCTGAAACTGGAATTACAGACAGTTGTTAGCTGCCATGTGGGTGCTGGGATTCGAACTAGGATCTTCTGCAAAAACAACCAGTGTTCTTAACTGCTGAGCCATCTCTCCATGCCCAGATCTTGATATTTAAAGTGAATGATGATGCCTAGGACCATAGATCATTCTTTTTATATCTCAATTTCATCCCTCACCCCCCTCACACACACCAAGGACATCCATGTAGATAAGGACGAGCCAAGGTTCTCAGGAGAGCCAGACCTCATGGTTCCTCTGCTTCCACTTCCCTTACCACCGTGGGCAAGTGGCCTGGTCTCTCTGTTCCTAGTTCTTCAGCTCCAGATCAAGGTTGATATAACAACTTAGGAGTGTGCGACTTGCTTCATCAATTACACACGATGGTGTCCCTGGGCTCCCAGCTCTGAATAAATGCTCTATGACAGTGCTGCGTTTTCATTCCCAAACTGAAAGGTGCCATGGAATCCTCCAGTCATCCAATGCCCTGCTAAACTACCAGCTTTGTCCTTCGCTAAAATTCCAAAGCAACAGCTTCTAAGTCCCATGTCAACGCTTCTTAAATTGTTTACCCTGGTCCAGTTGAGCATCCCATTCTCTTCCAGCCGCTTGAGGCTTTCTTAGGCTGGAGAAAAAAATTCACACTCCATTCTAGCCATTTAATACATAGATTTTATACCCTAAACAAAGATAACTCTAATGAATTCACAGTCAACCTTTTCAGCCCTGTGATAGAAAAAGATTTTCAGTCACTTTAGCCCAAGCTACATCTGCACCCAGGGTCACCCAAAGAAAAGGACAACACATTAATCTTTGTCCTCCTTGTGTTGAACAACCTCTCAAATAATCCATAGCGTGGCACGAAGCGAAACTCAAAACCTTAAAACGCCATCTATCTGGTCCCCAATTAAAACATAATCTTTTTAAGCTGCCAATACTACCAAACTGAATCAATAGAGGGGAGCTTCTGAGTGGCGTTTCCTAGTGATCTGCTCCGACCGACCGACCGGGAATAGATTGTTGCTGTCATGACTGGAAGGAGAGGAAGCGGACCCTGTAAGGAAACCTTAGGACTGAGGGAAGGGTCGCAGGTGACGTGGCTTCCCCCCCGCAGAGGAACCAATGCCTAAAGTGTCTCTTAGGATGCTAGCTGTGGAGATGAGTTTTAAAAATTCCTGTGAAACCACAGTGTATTTTTTCAGGAAGTGATTTAAGCATCCATCCAAGCACTGGATGGGTATCTTTAAAGAGCACCCTCTGCATAGTGTGGAATATCTTGAGATTTAAAGTGAATGAATGATACCTAAGATGGTAGATCATTCTTTTTATGCCCAAGAAAAAATGGACTCAACGGCACTGTGGGATTTCCCACAGGTGGGAGAGTGCCTCTCAGCCGGGGTCCTTGACACTAAGGCTCCCGTCCTTCGCTCCTCACCTCACTTCGGATTTGGAGGAAGGCTCTGAACTGCACCCCTGATGATTTCTCCACCAGCTGCCCCTGAGCCAGACAGCCTTCACACCTGACAGTAGTTCAGGCTTCTTCCTCCAATGTTTGCAATAGCTGAGGGCTTCTTTCTCCAGTGTTTGCAGTGTTGAATGAGGATAAGGCTGGAAGCCAAAAGGACTGAAGAAAATAGTCTCTTGCCACTCCGACCTCCATATTTGTGTCCTTGGTTAGTGTGACTGTGAGCTGTGATCTGACTCAACAATCTAAGAAGTCAATTCTCCATGAACTGGTACCCCCTTGTCGTCTCTTCAACATCTCTCCCACTTTGGACACCGTTCAGGGTAGAGGGGCTGTGGCTAGCACTTCACAGATATCCAGTGTGTAAGAGGCTGTTTCACTGCAGAGGAAGGTGTGGAGTGTGGTGGGCCAGAAGAGAGGAGACTGGTCTTCCCAGGCAGTGGGCCTCCTGCTTAGAACGCCCTAAAAGTTTCTAGTAGGTGGATTCAGGAGCTCAGAGATAAAGGATCGGGGTGTGGGCTGAGAAAGTTCTAGAGAAGCTGACAAGATGCGAGATGGCTTAGGGAAGAGATTCCTGGCAGGTGAAGAATAAGGCCCTTTCTCAGGAACCCTGGGATGAACGGCACAGTGAGGAAAGGATGATGATGGGTGGGTGAAGCCAGACCCAGAGCTTGAGGGAGGGTGCCAGTGTCTTCTTTGGCTGGTTGACAAAGGAGAGGCCCCAAAGAGAGCTGAGGTTCAAGGAGGGAGCTCACAGTGGGAGCTTTGGAGGATTAGGGTGTACTGGATCATCTTCAATATCTTTCCAGAGTAACAAGTATAACCTCAGAGTCATTTTTCATGATTTTTTTGGTTTAGGTTTAGAATGTCTTTGACTATCATCCTGTTCCTGGACCCCAGCCCTCAGGACAGCCCTCGGGACAGATGGACAGCTCTGTGGTCACATGGAAGAGACTGTGCCTCAGAAGGGGAGGAGTGATTTGAAGAAACCACCAGCGGGTGTCTCCAGTACGTCTCACGGCATCACACCAGCAGAAAGTGGCCGTGAGCACCACTTGCTCTGAGACCTCTACTGTTCTTTCTCTCCTGCAGTGTTGGGGATGGACCCAGGACTACATGTGTGCTGGGCAAGCACTTACCCCAACATTTAACCTCAACTATTGCCTTGGAAAAGCTTCCAGTCCTCCAGCTCTATGGGACCACAAGCCTCTACAAGAACTGAAGAAGTTAAAAAAAAAAAAAAAAAAACTTTAGACTAAAGATAGACCCATGGGAGAAGCTTCAAAAGGCAAGGCCACATGCTTTCAGCACTCCTCTTTAATAGGTGGGACTTTCAGAACGTTGGGCTGGCTGGGAATGTCCAGGTGGGGATATGGCAGGATCACCCTAATCTGGGGGAGGGGCTTACAGAAAGAAGAGGTGGGCGGAGCCTTGAATGCCGAGGGACCAAAGGCTCAAGACGACTCTGTCTAGGGCAGAAACTCAGTCCTGTCTCCTCGGGCATCGTCCGCGGTGCTCACTAAAGAGCTTCAGGGAGAGGCTTGAGAGCTGTGCTTTCCTCTTTTTTTCCAACCCAGGCTCTCAAAGTAGAAGCTTCTGATCCACATAGCACCAGAAATCTTTACAAGTGAGAGCAAAGGACTTATTATAACCACAACCTTCCGAAGCTTTCTCAAACAAGACCTGTCTACTGAGAACTCCCAGATTTTCCAAGTGGGACAGTCACTGAGATGTTATAATCGATCTGAATCTGAGAGGGAGAAGGGAGTTTCCCTCTTCCTGGGAGGCCTTTGGATTCTCCTCATCACATTCCCTCAAAAATTACTTTCAAACCACACCTCCTTGTGCAAACACAGGGTCAGGGTCAATACACACTGGTGACATTTTAACATCAGAGTTTAAAACCACTAAATTGGATTAGAAAGTGTATGGTTTTTGTTTCCGTAGAATTCACATTTAGTTCACTCCTGAGCAAAGAAATCGGAAAACTACGGTTGTAATTGTGTAATGAGACAGCAAGTCATGTTTGATCTCCATTACAAATATAGAAACAGATTACACAAAGCACAAGAAATGCAGAGTCCCTCCTTTTTCAAGGTTTCAGTGACCCAGGGTCAATTGTGTACTTAAAATAATATAGAATAAGGGGCTGGAGAGATGGCTCAGCGGTTAAGAACACTGTTCTTGTAGAAGACCCGGGTTCGAATCCCAGCACCCACATGGCAGCTAACAACTGTCCGTAACTCCAGTTCCAGGGGATCCGACAGCCTCTTCTGTCCTCTGCAGGTGTTGCACAACATGGGTGCACTTATCTACATGCAGGCGATACACGCATACACGTAAAGTAAAAATAATAAATAAAATATTTTAAAATATGGAATGGAAAATCCCAGAAAAAAACAATTTATAGGTTTTAAATCATGCACCACTCTAAGCAGTGTGATGAAAATCTTATGCTGTCCTATCTCACCCTGAACATGGTCTGAGCCTTTGTCCAGCATCTCCATGGTAGGTCCTGGGGAAGCCATCTTGCAGTGTCACAGGGCAGTGCCCAGGTCACCTTTATTTTAACTTAATAATGACCCTGAAATGTAAGAGTCAATTTTAGTACACTATGCTGTTAAAAGTGTCCAGTTTGATTATTAGTTATCGGTATTCATTTCTTGCTGTGCCTAATTTATAAATTGGAAGTTATCATAGGTATGTGTGTATGAATCTATGTATGGGGGAAAATGAAGTTTAAGTAGGGTTCAGAATGATCCAAGGTTGCAGGCACCCACAAGTCTTGGAATGTATTTCTGCAAATAAAGAGCAACTGAAATATTTAGCTTAATTTTGTAAGGAAACCACACGTGATTCCATAGCTCACTTTATAAGGCATTTTCTATCCCCTGATGGAGAGTTTTTTCCCTATGGGTTGAGAGGAGAGGAGAAGCCTCTGCACGGCCTGGCACTTAACTTCTCACCACTCACCTGGGACGTTGCTACACTGACCCCATTTTGCAAGGTGACTGGTCAGGGATGAACCCATTTGGGTGGTGGGGGCTGCAGAGGTAAGCCTGTCAGTGATTCAATCCAGGGCATGTAAGTCAGGCTGGACACTGATCCCTTCCCTCTGCTCTCTCAGCTGTCACTGAGGCATCAACAGGGAGGGGTAAAGAGGGGCAGCACAGCAAGCAATAGAAACTGGCTTCAAGCAGTTCTCTCCTAAGTTCAAGGACTTTTATTCCCCCAAAGACCTGCACAAGCTCTCTGTTTTCCTTAGTCCAAGTGAACTTACATTTTGGCCCCTTTCAAACACTCAAGGGGCTCCTCAACCTCCTTTGGGGCTAAACCCTCTGCCGGGCACCCTTACCTCTTCCTGGACTGGGCTTTCAGACACCTGCCAACCGAGAACCTGTAGCCAATGTCCTTGGACCCTGCTCATCCCAGCCCAGTCGACAGCATCACATACTGATATAAAAATATTTATTGGTTTTTAATGTAAATACAACACACACACACAATTGAAAGCTCAAAAATGGAATGAAAACCAACATATATGCTATAGAACATTTCAATGTTAGCTGAGAAACTAAAGACATTATTAATTTGTGTGTGTACATATATGTATTTGTGTGTGTGAGTGCACACCTGCATGTTGTGCATGTGGAGGCAGAAATCAACCTCCAATGCTATTTTTCAGGTATGTCCATCTTTTTTAATATTGTATTTACTATTTTTTTATGTGTATGAGTGTTTTGCCTTCATGTATGTAAGTGCACTATGTGTGTGTAATACCCGAAAAGGCCAGAAGAAGGTGTCAGATCCCCTGGAACTGAAGTAACTGACAGTTGTTAGTCACCATATGGGTGCTGGGAATAGAACTGTGGTCTTCTGGGAGAAGAGCAAGTGTTCTTAACTGCTGAGCCATCTCTCCAGTCCCCCTACCTTGTTTTCTTGAAACAGGGTCTCTTAGTGGCCCAAAGCTTGCCACGTATGCTGGCCAGCAAACCCCAGGGCTTCATCCATTGCCACTTCCCAGCACTAGAGTTATAAGTGCATCTCACCACGCCTGGCTTTCGTATGTGGGTGCTGGGGATCAAACTCAGGTCCTGGAGCTTCCATAGCAAGCACTTTAGTGGCTGAGCTCTCGTCTCCCGAGCCTGAAATTATTAATTTTGAAGATCATATTCAATTTAATTTATTCAAAAGCAACACTGAGTAACGTATGGAGAACTATAACTGTTGCAGAGCTGAAATGTTAATTCTACTACAAATAAGCATATGACCTTTCCACCTAATTTTTAAGTAGGCGGGTTCTTTTGTGATAATATACTGATTCAAGGCAATCTTTATTGGTAGTCATTAAGTGCAAAGTGGGCCATCCACTTTCATCCCCCACATCATCTAACATAATTGTCACCTCACCTGGGAAGGGGGACCTCATATATAAAAGGATTTAAAAGCTGAAGTTTCTGGAAGCTTCTTATGCTTCCTAAGACACCCAGATAACAAGGTCAGTTCCAAGGTCAGAGTGTCTAACTGTCAGGCTGCATGAACAGACTCCCTTACCCTCCTCAGTCCGCCTCGGCTCGTGGGTGCATTTATTTGCTCCCTGCTTGAGTGCTTGTCCCCCAAAATTCATGTGTTGCAAGCTCAGTCCCCAAAGTCGGAAGTGGATGGTATTTGGAGGTGGGGTCTAGAGAGATCTAGAGGGATTTGAGGGCCTCTGAGGGCATTGGTCCCACCTCAGGGATCCGCAGAACACTTCAACCATAGAAAGTCCCTCAGCAGACACATCCCTTTGACCTTAGATTTGCAAGCTTCCAAACTGAACACATCTTCTTCAAGAATTACCCCAGCTTGGGTATTTTGCTATAGCTGCGAACTCTCTAGACTGCTGGCTTAAAGTCACTGAGCCGGGCCCCATGTCAGGTTCCACCAGGAACCACTCCAAAGCACAGCAGAAGCACCAGGAAAGGTTTTATAGGTCCGTGCTGTTTTTCCAGCAATGCAGCTCAGAGCAGAGCCCATCCTTACACCACCAGAGGTCACAGCTAAGGTGGCCACAGGTTCCTGTCTTTTCTGTGTCTGTAGTTGGGACAAGTTAATAGGATTGAGGTCCTAATTTTATTAAGAAATACATCTTGGGGGCTGGAGAGATGGCTAAGCAGTTAAGAGCATTGGCTGCTCTTGCTAAGGACCTTGGTTTGGTTCTGAGCACCCACATGATAGCTCACAACAGTCCATAACTCCAGTTCCTGGGGATCCAATGCCTTCTTCTGACCTCCGTGGGCATGCACACACCTGGTGTCCTTACATACATGCAGGTAAAACTCTCACACACATAAAATAATTTTTTAAAAAAGATATATATTTTCAGGAGCAAGGCACGGTGGCTCATACATGTAATTCTAGTCCTTGGGAGGCTGAGACAGGAGGACTATCTCAGGTTCAAAGCTAGCCATGTAATATGTCCAAGGCCAACCTGGGGTACCATGAGAGTCCTTGTATAAAAAGGAAAGAGAGAGAGAGAGAGAGAGAGAGAGAGAGAGAGAGAGAGAGAAAAGAAAAGAGAGTAGAGAAAGGAAGGGAAGGTAAAAAGAGAAATATACTTTTTAATCCCTCTAGTTAAAAACTGTTCTAAATGGAGGAAGAATTTGCCATGTTTCGCTCTTCATTCAAAATGTATGTGACATTCACGAACTTCATTTTATAAATACTACTGCAATATATAAAACTGTCAACTGCAATATTCTTTTTAAAAATATTTATTGTTTTTATTTTATTTGTATGAGTGCATTGCCTGCATGTATGTGAGTGTACCCATGTCATGCAATGCCACGGAGGTCAGAAGAGGGCGTTGGATCCCTGGAACTGGAGCTACAGATGGTTGTTAGCCGTCATGTGGGTGCTGAGAATTGAACCTGGGTCCTCTGCAAGAGCAGCCAGTGCTCTTAACCGCTGAACCATCTCTCCAGCCCCCATTTTATTTTTATACAGGGTCTCATGCATCCCAGGCTGACTTCAAACCTGCTATGTCAGTCAACTTAGCTGAAGATGGTCTTGAACTTCTGACCCTCCTGCCTCCACCTCCCAAGTGCTAGAATTGCAGATATGTGCCACACTTGGTTTATTTGGTGCTGGAGTCAAATGTATGGCTTCATGCATGCCAGACCAGCACTCTCCCAACTGAGCTACTTGGTAAATTTTTATATTTTAATTTTTTCCTTAATATTTTGGTTTTTTTGAAGATCCATACATGAGTACTATATCTATATCACTCATCCCATTTCCCCCTCCCAACTCCTCCCGTGCCCCTCTCCACTCCCTCTCAAATCCACGATCTCTTCTTTAATTATTATTGAGGAGCTCAATTCCTATCAAGTCAGAACATTCCCCTAACGTCAGGTCTTTGCTTGCCAAATTTCTGCGCTACTTTTATTTTGAAACAGAAATACTTGACAGCTCTATTATTAACCTTAACTTTTAAAGGAAGGCAGTATCTCTGGCTACTTACACAGAGCAGGAATGGACAGACTACAATCCACGGGCCACTTTGATCTTCGGCCTGTTTCCTATATGGATGGAGAGCTGAGGATGACCTGTACGTGTTGAAGTAGGTAGAAGCAATCAGAATGGTAAGACTGCAGGCCCCGGAAATGGAACAGAATCTTACCTAACAGAATCCTGATTGGAGGACGCCCACTCACGGCCTACTTCTGTGGCGGCTCCCCTAGCACGCAGGTCAAGGTGAGCGCCTTCAACAGAGCCAGCAAGGCTGGCCAAGTTCACACTACTTAGTGTTTAGCCTTTTAGAAGAAAGTTTGCTGAGTCTGATATAAAGAAGTTTATTTAAAATATCTAAAAACAGAACAAAGCAGAACATAGACAGGAACAGTCTGTAGATGACACCCTCCAGGGAGGCAGCAGGCACCCTGGCTCTTGAAGACTCTATCAGGTCCCTGGTCTTGGTTTTTATCCACAGTTGACTTTGAAAAATATATGTGTGCCAGAGATGGCGGGTAGAACGACTCAAAGAAACAGAATGGCAGGATAAAGATTCAATTTTTTATTTTTCTAGCATGCAAAAGCATGTAAGCTAGAAATATAAAGTGATTAAATATATTACATGCAATTAGTTGATACAGCATGTGTCCTAGAAATATAATAAATATATACTATGTAATTAATTGATATAATGTAGCATGTGTGCTATAAATATAATAAATATATATTACATTTAGTTAATTGATACAATGTAGCATGTGTCTTAAAAGTATAATAAATATATATTACAGTTAGTTCATTGATACAATATAGCATGTGTCCTAGAAATAGAATAAATATGTATTTTATATAAGTAATTAATATAATCACGTGTCTTAGAAATTGCAACTCCAGAGAAC
The DNA here is from genome assembly GCF_000622305.1 of Nannospalax galili. NCBI lineage: Eukaryota > Metazoa > Chordata > Mammalia > Rodentia > Spalacidae > Nannospalax > Nannospalax galili. Next base: position 7,146,592 of record NW_008360325.1, read on the forward strand.
CATTGAACCATTCCAACACAGGCCTCCATCCCCTGCCTGCTGCTAATTCTCTAATGACGAAGGTGGGAGACTTTCAGGAGAGATTTAAAAGGCCTCTAAACACGGCCAGGGGCCCTTTCCCCTCCCCCATGGTAAAAAGGTTATGCCTCAAAGTCAGTAAGTAACTTACAGTAATGGATTTCAAAGTCAAGAATCTAATGCTAATCTAAGTGTTTGCTTATACTCTCTCTGAAGTCTCGACAGATTAGGTTTGGAAGTATTTTCATAGATCATATCTACATAATCTAATAGAGATGATTTCAGGAACGAACGCAGAAGACGTTTCCCTGTGATGTGCTTGCCAGCGTGCCGCACCTTGCCGATAACAATAAGGCATGTGTTTTTGTTTGAACTCTTTAAAATTTCATCCAATTTGTAGAACAATGTGGAAGGGTTTGAAGAATATTCTGTTCCTGTCGGGATGTCTCTGTCTTGGCAAAAGCAACAGGGAAGAAATGGACATTTCCAAGGAGAAGCAAAAGACCCGTGCCATTGTGAAGTTTGTGTAATGTAATTGACTTTGTTAGAGGACAGTCAGGAGTCATGTGATTTACATCTCCAGAGAGCTTAATACATCATCCACACGAGGTCCCGCTTATTTAAATATTTCCCTTTAAGAGGTGCAGCAGGCTCTTAACTTCATCTGCACCCACCCTCCGCAGTGCAAATGGATTCTTGAGCCCAGTTTTGATGCCGGTGACTCACAGCAGGTGACGTCCCTCTGCCTCTTCTCTTGACAAGAGAGCCGGTGCAGTGCTGTAAGTGACATGGGGTCCAGGCGAGAGCTTCCTAAACTAATGTCTTTAGGGGAGCTCAGAACAGATTAAACTCTTAGAACTTCTAATGCAGAGCAGGTCAGTGCAGGCAGAGTGGGTGGGGTAGAGAGGCCACATGAGCTCAAGTGCACACTGAACACGCTCCAGCTTACCCCGGCTCCATGCCATGCCACCTGTGTGGGCTTGGGCTTCTTGTACGACCTCTCAGAGTTTTCCTTTCCACAGATGTAAATCTTGTCAGTACCAGAACCTTTCACTGCAACAACATGGGCCAGATGATGAGCCCCAGGCTCTGTTGACTCCCTGTGGCAAAGACAGCCAGATCCTGTCCTTGTCAAGTTCCAGGGAGCCCTTTGACCACTCTGAGACTCTCTCCCACCAATTCTCATGTTCTGGGGTGGGCAGGGGGCAGGAGGCAGGCAGATCAAAGCCAAGTCCAGGGGCACCTGAAGCAGCTGTTACTAAAGGACAAGGAATGGCTTGATGAAAACCAAGTAGGGACACCCAAAAGGGGGTGACTCTTAGGAAGCTAAGAGTCACCAAACTGATACAAACCTGAAGGGAGGACAGAACCTGGGGCAGAACCTGAACAAACACTCCAGAGAGAGAGCACAGGGCTCCCATCCCAGGTACCAGGGAGACTGAGGCGGGAGGATGGAAAGTTCAATGCTGGCCTGGGCTAACAGCAAGTTCAAAGCCAGCTTGGGCTATATAAGGAAACCTAATCTCAAAAGGTCAAAAGGACTGAGGCTATAGCTAGGGTAGAGCCCTTGCACATAGCATGTATGAGTCCCTGGGTTCAATCTTTAGTACTGAAAAAGAAGAAGAAACACACACACACACACACACACACTCACACACACACACACACTCACACACAGAGTGGGCTCAGGGGATACTGAGTGGGCTCAGGGGATACTGAGTGCACTCGGACGATGCTGAGTGCACTCGGACGATGCTGGGCTCTGTGGGCTGTGGAGCAGCGCTTGACTTTATTCACAACACAATGGGATGAAGATGGAACCAGGACATGAGTGGACATGACGAGTGAACAGTCCATGAGAGAACCTTCTAAAGCCTTTGGCCAGTAGGCATGCTCACACTCACACTCTCACACACATACACACACGCACACACACACTCTCACACACATACACACACGCACACACACACGTTCACACACACTCGTTCTCACACGCATTCACACACTCATGCACACACATGTGCTCTGTGGTCTTTTATTCTCAGCAAGCCAGAACACAAGGCTTCTTGTTCTGGGTCAGATACAATGGCTGAAAGGCTCTCGGCCTTGGCTAACCAGGACTCTGGCAGGCTCTCTGTAAGGAAGGTGAGAAGACGTGACAGACATGCAGTCATCCCTCCTACGGTGGTCATCCCTCCTACAGCAAGCACTCATAGAGTGATTGCTGAGTGGCATTTCAAAGGAAGACTAGTAGAGATGGAGAAAAGCACTCAGAAGACATTCCTGTGACTGGCTTCTACCTCGCATGAGTTAACACATGTGGCCTGGGATTCAGTTTTGAGAGACACAGACTGAAAGCGCTAAATCTACCGACTTGGACGATGGTGTCACTCATTAAAAAAAAAAAAAGCATGGGCAAACATACATGTAAATATCACACCTAAATGACATGTGGGCAAACGTCCATGAAATCCACAAGAAGAAAGAAACATTCACATTACGATTTTCTATTGCACGTGGTAGCTTAAGTTTGTGTTAAAGTCCAGAATTCCAAGTTTATTTCTCAAGTAGGCAAAACATTCTACAGGGGAAATCTTTTCCTTTGTCTTTTCTTTCTTGAAGTTTTTTTCAATTTTGCTTTTTTGGGGGTGTCTTTGAGGCAGAGTCTCACTATATGGTCTTGGATGGCCTAGAACTCACTATGTAGACCAGGCTGGCTCAAACTTATAGCAATCCTCTTGCCTCTGCCTCCCCAGGGCTGGGATCACGATGTGCCACCATGCTTTCAGCCCAGCAGGATATTTTTTCATTGAGAAAAGAAGGCACAATGTTATACTCAGTTACCCTCTGTGATGGTTAGTGTTATCAACTTGATGGACTAGAATCACTCGGGAGATGAGCGTCTGCTCTTCTTATAAGGGTTTATCTTAACTGCATTTAACTGATGTGAAAAGAAGCATTCCCTGGGCAAGGCCATCCTAGACTGCATAAAAGGGAGCTGAGCAGCAGCGTGCTATCCTCTGTCTTCTTGGGTGTGGGTGTGATGCACCCAGCTCTCCCAAGCTCCTGCCGCTGTGACTCCCTGCACAACAGGTTATGCTCTCAAACTGTGTTCAGAATAAAACCCTTCTTCCTTAAGCTGCTTTTGTTAGAGCATTTTATCACAGCAAGAGGGAAAGGTCTGTGCAACACACAGAAAGCCTCACCTCACTGTGAGGCTTTCCCAAGCCAGGGTAGCCATGGTCTACAGTCCTTGTGTGGCAATGCGGAGAGGGACATGCGCGTGCTGTCTGGATGTGCTGGAGGGCTCTTGCTCCAATGCAAGCCATCACCTCTGCTGCTGAGGCTGGACCCCTGAAGCTGTCCTTCTTGGCCTCAGAGCAGTAGTTACACAGTGCTTTTTCCGGTGAAGAGCTCACACAAGATCTAGAGTAAGGGAGAATCAGCAACATGTGCTGCCCTGTGGGTCCTGAGGTGCTAGTACCTTCAGAGGCTGGGGGCCTGAATTCTTGACCCCGGCACCCTGGGCAGCCTCTGGTTGATGCAGAGTCCTGTGCCACAGAGGCTGAGGCAGCTGGGGACAATCCCTGTGATTCCTGCCACTCCTACTTCCTGGGCTCTGGCACTGGCTTCTCCATGGGGCTGAGGGGCTGAGGCAGCTGTGATTCCTGCCACTCCTACTTCCTGGGCTCTGGCACTGGCTTCTCCATGGCTTGTTAACCTCAGGATCCCCACTGGTTTTGAACCCTCTGAGGCCCTGTGATAAGTCTCTTCTTCTTGGAGCTATTCAGACTCACATATTTTGCCTGTCCCTGAGATAGTATGTCAGTAGATCTCTCTGATCCCAGCTCAGCTGATGACCCTGACCTTGGCTCTTGGCCTCAGTGGCCCCTTAGCACCTGCTCCCTTTGCTAACATTAGCATCACATGAAGTGGATCTCCAAACTGGAGAAGGCTCTCCATCACAGGTGCTGTGTGAGAGAGAACGAAAAGGTCACTAACCAAATATAAGATGGAGGGGACTTCCAGGGAGGGGCCCTGTAGATCCATGCATTAGAGGGGTGACCCCCCTCCCCAACTCTGAGACTCTGGAGTGAGAACTCAAACAACTGCAGAGACCCAGCATGGATCTGGGGATCCCTTCGAACTTTCTCCCGTGGATATATATTATACTCCAGCCTTGAAAATTAACCTGTTTCTGCCAGCCTGAGGCAAGTCCAAGTTCACTGCCAAATCAATCCTGCCTGTGGGCATCAAGAAAGCAGGTCCCAAGGCAAAGCAGAAACTGCCCAGGAGAAAGAGTGAGCCTGGCCGCAGCAGACAGCATCAGCTGCCACCCACCCCCCACTACCCTCATCCCCCCATCAGCTCTTAACAGAGATCAGAGCTCTCGCCACAACACTGTCCTTGTTCGTCTGAGTGGCGAAGTCTTTCATGAAGCAGCCTCCCCTGGGAAACCCTTCCCCTTCTCCTACCCAGGCCATAGGGTTCAGAGCTAGTGGAATATCTCTGCCAGCCTTGGATTATGGTTTCCGGGGCCAAGTACCATCTTCTCACAGCTTGACTTCCCCTAGTACCTCTTAACATGTCACATGCGACAACCAGTTTTGACATTACAATGTCATCTCCCTGGGAAGATCCCTGACAACACGAGCTTGTGCCTTCAGATGTCTTGGCCCAGCAAGCAGGGTGTGGCAGGTAACAGAAACATCTGAAGATATCCCAGTAATGAACTCCTAGGTACCCTTCAGCACTCTGCAGTCACAGGAAAGGAAGGGCCAGGACGCTCATTTCTGGCTTCCACGGTTTCAGAACCTCGGACCTGGCACAGAGTGGCTTCTGGTGTCTATTTTCAGGGACCATGCTCTCAGCCCACAAGCTGTCTTTCTTGCTCTGTCGGAAATGTGCAGAAATGCAGGCTAGTGTACTCTTTGCACACAGAGGCTATGTGTGTCACTGATCTCCCGCCACACAGCAAGTAGCCCGGTGAATACTGTTTACTGAGTGACTCCATAAAGGCAAAGCCCTTCTTTCTTCCTCAGCTCTGGTTTACTCACTCCACACCGTGCAGGTCCCCAGCACTGGACTGACCTTGGGGACAAAAGGGACTTCACAGATAGCTCGTGCTCTGAGTGGGCACTCACAGAGTGGGGGCCTTTCATTTCATCCTCACAAGAGCGTCTCAGGTTCACTAATCTCATTCTGTTTTGCCTACGAGAAAAAAGGACTAGCCAGGCAAGCTTGCTGTGCAAGGTCATAAGCTCCAAAATGACGGTGCCTGTTTCCATCAAAGACTTCCTACTCCAAACCCACCACAGAGCCTCCATTTGAGAGGAAGATCCACAAAGCAATTCCTAAAAGAAAACAGTTAAGAAGAGGACAGACAGGTGTGAGGCAAATGAACAAGTTGTTCTTGGTCAGGTGCAACCTTCCCAGCCCAGACCCCAAAGGGCTTACTGGAATGTCCAGTCCCCCAAAGACAGGTGAGCTGCCCTCCTCAGCTGGGTGTGGACCACAACCACACCTCAGCCAGCAGCCTGGATGGGGGATAGAATCTCAAGATCCCCAGTTGAAATCCTACAATCAGGACTACCCAAATAGAACTTTCCAGACTCTCTTAAGCTCTTAGGGATCATCTTTCTCTCCCATCACAGAAGACATTTGCATGGTTTCCATTTCCTTCTACTCCTTCTTCCCAATGAAGCTCTGTCACCTCTCTAGCGTGGCCCTCGAGGCATTCCTCCATCAATTTGGGAGCCCTCCTGTAGCCTCTGCACACTCTACTGCCATCCTGCCCCCTCCATGCCCATCTTTCTGTAAGCTCAGGGGTCATGTGCACCACCTAACACACCCTGGGCCTGAGATGATACCGGGAACCTCACTTGGTTTGAAAAAAAATCATTCAACCCAGTTGGAATCCTGGTTTTAACATCCTATGACTCTTGGTCCATGCTTCAACAAGATATACGGTACCTTTTTAGTGGCTGTCTAGCATTCGATGCCATTCCCACTGACAGGCATTTATGGTGTGACTACTGTATTCAGGCACTGAGCTAAGCACAGAGAAGCCAAAAAGAAGTGCCCTGAGCATCCTGTCCACTGGCAGACACGATGCAGCATCGGTACTCAGCAGCTCTGGGTCAGCAGATGAGAGAGGCTCCCGTAGGAATATAACCCGGTGATCAATGAGCAAAGGGTAGCACTGTGGGACTCACGGCAGGTCTCCTGCATATGTCCGGCAGAGCCCTGTCTGCTCCCTGGCACCCAAGACACAAGCCTGCTTCTAGAACATTCCTCTCTCTGGATAAGAACAAAGAGATGTGCTTCTTCTTCATTAGTTAGACCTCCGCAGAGTTCTAAATCAAACCCAAGCATTCAAATTTTAAAAGTTTGATCAGCTGAGAAATAAGGATATTAAATATGATTAAATATGATTGCATTTGAGGGTACAGCCTGTTCTTCCGTTACCTGCTTTGATTAAAAAAAGCTATCTGGGCTGCGAGGCTGAAAAGTTAAATGCGACAAGGAAAAATAAAAGCCCGTGAGTCTGCTGTCATTCCTACTTTTTGTAAGAAAATAGTATTGTTTAAGATGCGTTCGACACCACATCGAGCGCACATGAGCTGGCATTGGGAGCTAATGTTCTCCTCCCCCACTTAATTGCTAAAAATAAGAGTGATTACAATGAATAAAAAGTTATTCCCTTGATTCTTTAGGGAACATGAGAGAGGCCACCGTTTTTAATGACACGTAGACAGGAAGTCGTGATTTCTAAGCTGAAATTTAATTGGCGCAATATTGAAGTTTAAATGGTAATAAAGTTCTTTGTCCTCGGGTTATGAGGGGAAAATTGCCCATAATATTGTTTGGATTATAATATCGGAGTTATCACCCCGGTCCATCTTTTTTTCCTGCAAATGATTGTTTTTCGCTGCTGTTCTGATCATCTTCCTGTCTCTCCCTTTCCCCTTGGAGCTTTGTGAATGATATTGAACTTGAGGGACTTTTCACGATGGTTAGGACATTACGACATCAAAATGAGTTTGGTCAAAGGAGTGCTGTGGTAAAGAGCAGAGCGTCTTTTGGCGATGCCAAATGTCGTCTTCAGAGATGAGATAAATGCCAAAATTTTAGAAGGAGGAAGAGAGGGAGAGGAGAGGGGGGGAGAGGGGGAGGGGGGAGAGAGAGAGGAGGGGAGAGAGAGAGAGAGAGAGAGAGAGAGAGAGAGAGGTTAGGTAGATGTTCCCCTTTGACAGTAAGTGTCTGTTTTCCCACCAAATGACCCAGCTGGTCTTCTGTTTGGCTTCCGGTGGAAGCCCTATGGTTGGGACATGGGTCAGCAAACAGCTGGAGAGAGAGAGAGAGAGAGAGAGAGAGAGAGAGAGATCTCCTAGGTAATAGCTGACTTATCCCCACCTTCTAATTGAAGAGTTGGCTGGGACTCAAAACATGGTCCCCACCAGCTACAGCCCTCAGGATATCACATGAGAGAAAAACGTCTAATCACAAACGAGCCTTTCATCAGGAAACTTGAGAGAACTGTGAAAAGAAAGGACAGCTACAGAAATGAATGCTTTCAAAGTCATGCAAAGACCTACAGACTGGAGAACTCTACCCAAACCAGAGCCTAAGGCTATGCTGAAAGTGGAAGCCTCGCTCATGGCTCACATTGCACATGGACTTATCAGTTCCCTGCTCAATGGCAAGACTCAGAGGACTGTTTACCCAGGGCCACACAGTGGAGGCTTAAATATGGGTCTTTTACCTCAACACTCAGGAGGCCAGCCTGAGCTACACAGTGAGTTCCCGGTCAGCCTGGGCTACATTGCAAGACCTCGTCTCAAACAATCAAAAACAAATAAATCTAATTTGGGATAAACAAGTAATCTTAGTAAAGTATATGCCATGCAGCATTTAGGCTGCACGTGTATCTGAGTATCATCTGCTGGTTATCTGAAATTCTCGTGTAACTGAGCATCCTGTATTTCCCCCCCGATGGCAACTGTAGGCAAGAAGCGGGTATCAGCCCTGCCTTGGTATTCTCTGCATTTATTCTCAGGGTCCCATAAATAGACTCCTGAAGACCCACATGAGTCTTTAGCTAGCCTAGGTCTCAAGCAAAAAGGGAGCAGGCAAGCTGGACACAGGACCCATTGCCAAGGGCACAGCCTATGGTCCCCAACTCCTCCTGGTCTAGATGTAGAAGAGAATCAGAATCCTTGGCATGCCTATTAAAAGTCACATGACAATGTTGCATCCTGTATTCAGGGCTACCAGGCAGCTCCAGAGGTGGAGACCGGTCAGCTCTGTCATTAGCAGGCAACTGGCACCAGGTCAGTAACAGTGCTCACTGAGAGAGAAGAGAGAGAGTACCAAATTTAAAAGTGCCTCAGGGGGCAGAGGAGACGGCCCAGAGGGTAAAGCACTTGCCTCACAAGCATTCACACCTGCATTCAGATCCCCAAGACCAGGTAAAAAGCCAGGTGTGGTGGTATGCGTGCACCTCTAATCCAACAGTGTTGAGAGGGATGGGAGGTGGAGGCAGGTGGATCCCAGGAAGGCCACGGGTCAGCTGTGAGGCAAAGTGCCAAGCTGATGAGAGATATCCTGCCTCAAACAAAAGGCAGATGGCAGCCAAAGTTGTTCTCTGACCTCAATATGTACACTGTTCACACTTGAACCTGGACCTGCACGCACGCACGCATGCATGCACGCACATGCACACACCTTAGTACCATCGCGAAGGCTTGCAGACTGATAATCCAGAGATCTGGGCCCAGCCCTCAGAATCTCCAATTCTGTTCGTTTTGCGCCTCAGTAATCTGTGCTTTTAACAAGCTCCTTTCCCTCTATACCAGGTGATCTTGAAACAAAGATGCTTTGTAAGAAATGCTACCCTCAATGCTAAGCTCCTCGCTACAGCAATCAGAGGAAAGCACCGCTTTGGAAATACAGTATTAAAAGCATTTTCTCCAAAGACCATATCGCTCATGAATTTAGCATCTCACAATTTACTTGTGGACAATTTCTATTTTAACAGTGTGATATCAACATCAGAGTAAAGAGTAATATTTGTGCACATGGATCTTTCTTAGAGAAATCCATTTTTTGTTTCTGCCTGTATTTTTGTTTCTTGTATGTAATATAATTTTCCCTATGATGAGAATTATAAATTCTATAAAAGAGCTATAAATTCTTTGTAGTGCTTTACTGATCGACATATCTGATATTTCTGTACTTCCAAGATGAGTGTAATTACAGAATTTTAGAATCATAATAGAAAATTATAATATGAAAATAATCATAGAACTTTAGAATTATAATGGAAAGGGAAAATGGGTGACTTACAAAAATGGAAGCTTTGCTTAAAAAGGCATTTTCCTATATTTTCTGCTAGCTCAGTAGAGAAGAAATAGCATTCTATATAATAACATATAGATATTAAAATGTATTATTAAATCCACATGAGGAGATGGCTCAGTCGTTAAGGCCAGGCATGATGGCACTTGGAATCCCAGTGCTGGGGGCAGAGACAGGCAGATCCCTGAGGTTTGGTGGCCAGCCAGACTAGAAGACAGGGAGAGATGCTGTCTGAAAAAAGGTAGACAGCTCCTGAAGAATGATACCCAAGGTTGTCATCAGGCCTCCACATGCCAGTACACACATGTGCACCCACACACGTGTGCGTGCACACACACACACACACACACAAAACAGAGTCACATGTGATGTCATTGGACAGATTCTTACAGGATGCTTCTGAGACAAGACCACCATCTGCCATCAGGACCCTGGGTCAGAATCTGAAGACTGTCACCACAGTACTGAAAAGTTCCAAGTGACCTAGGTTCAGTGTCAGAACAAGAGTGTTTGCCCCAGGCTCTCAAGCACCCTATTTCTATTTTAAAGGCACACAGGAAACGTATGGACGCACATCTTGTAGGTGGAAGGACAGCCAGGCTGTCTTCATTTCCATTTTGTTTAACGTTTTGTTTTGTCTTAAAGATTCATTTTTATTGTTTTAATTTCAAGGCTGTGTGTGTGTGTGTGTGTGTGTGTGTGTGTGTGTGTGTGTGTCTATGGGCCCTTGAGTGTGGGTGTCTGCAGAGGCAAGAGGCATCAGATCCACTTGGAGCTGGAGTTACAGGCAGTTGTAAGCCACCCAGTGTGGGCGCTGGAAACCAAACTCTGGTCCTCTACAAGAGCAGTACGCACTCTTAACAGCTGAGACATCTCTCCAGTCCCTTATTTAACATATTTTACTTTTCATTTTATTATTTTGAAAAAATAAAGGAGGCCTGACGAGATGATTCAGCAGTCGAAGGCACTAGGTGCGAAGCCTGGCGTACCTGAATTTGAACCTCATGACCCACATAAAAAGCCAGATGCGGTGGCCTGCGTCTGTAATCCCAGACCTCCTGCAGTAAGATGGAGCTGGAGCCAGGAGAATCAGTCTCCCAGAAACTCAATTATGCAGCAAAGCAACAGGAAAAAGAGAGGACCTGCCTCAAAAACAAGGTGGACACGAGAACTGATTCTCAAAAGTCCTCTGACCACCACATATGCACTATGGCAAGTGCATACCTGCACACACACTACACACACACACACACACACACACACACACACACACACACACAAATAAATAAATAAAGTCTAGGATACGTGAACTGTGCCCCCATGGGGGGAGGGCTGTTTCTAGAGAACGTCAGCACTTGTGCCATGACTCTGGTGCTTTGCTCCACCATGAACGCAGGTAGGATTTTCCAGTAGGCTAGTACCCCGGCTGGAAAGACGCTGAGGCAGAGTGCATGCTCATGCGAGCCCCTGTTTAAGTGCATGTATGCATGGGTGCAGAGAAGGCTACCCATGTCCTGGGACCTGTCTGGGCAGTAGAGGCAGAGGGATCAATCAGTACAGAGCAGGCTAGGGAGATGGCTCAGTCAGTAAAATGCTTGTTGCACACCCATGAGGACCTGAGTTCAATCCCCAGCCCCTGTCAAAAGTCTATAATCCCAGCACTGAGGAGGCAGAGACAGGTGGATTCCTGGAGCTCACTAGCCAGTCAGCCTATCCAAATCCATGAGCTCTGTGTTCAAAGACAGATCCTGTCTCAAAATTTAAGGTAGAGAGACTAGAGAGATGGCTCATCAGTTAAGACCACTGGCTGCTCTTGCTGAGGACCTAGGTTCGGTTCCCACATAGCAGCTAACAACTATTCACAACTCCAGTTCCAGGGGATCTGACACCCTCTTCTGACCTCCATAGGTACTACACCCATGTGGCGAACTTACATATATGCAGACAAAACACCCACATAGAATTTTAAAATAAATAAAAATTAAAGTAATAAAAATTAAGGTGGAAAATCATGGAGAAAGACACCTGATAGGCCAATCAAAACACATGTATGCATGTGCACCCTCCCCCACACACAAACAAATGCACATACAGTAGATTGTACTGTGACCTGTAGCGAGAGATGATCCAGGAGTTGAAGCTCGGTGACACTGGGTGGTCAGGACAAGTCAGCCCCTTTACACCTCTTGAACTGTGTCACTGAGAAGACAGTCTGCCCATAAGCCATAACATTGTTTGAAACTTAACGTTTTTCTAAAAGTCCAAAGAAGGGCCGTGTTTTTAATGGAATGCTATGAAATGCATATTAGTTATTACCAGGACTTAAGTCTTTTAGTGAAATGCATATTTATAAACCTTGGCAGGACGTAGATCATTTACCTAATAGAGCAAGACTGCTCGAATGTCACCATCCTAATCTATCAGGTAAATATCCATTTATAATTGGTTCTTTAATCCTGGCTCTTTCCCCATAGGTCGGAACGATCCTGGCAAGATCGCTTCATTCTGCAGAGGAAATCTGTTATAATCCATCATGATGTCAATAGAAATATATACATTAAAGAAATTATGGAAGTCACTACCCAAGACAAGAGCCACCACTCAGCCAGGGAAAGAGGGAAAAACACAAACAGCTCCTGGGAGAGGAGAAGATCTGCTGTTTAGTACCGAGCCATGCTCCAGAGCAGGGCGAAATGGAAGGGAGGAAGGCTGTCAAGCAGGATACATGGTCCCGCTCAAAAGAAAGGCGTGCATTCTTTGCCCCCAGACCCTTCCCTCACTCTGTGACACCTGCCATAGCCACCACAAATGCTTCATTTTATGATTCATATTTCAGGAACCCCCAGTCAGGCTGGTTATTGAGCATCTATTAGATGCTGGGCAGATCTGCCTCTTAGATCTCAGTCACCATCTTCCCAGCATCCCCAGAGAGTCCTTCTACTGAGAGGAAGTTGGAGCAGAGAGTGCTGCCCCAGGTACCACACTGCAGAGCTGGCTCTGCTCTCCTGGCCTTGGCTTCTCCAGCCAGGCTGGGCTCGGAGCAGCAGTGAAGCAGGAGCAGGGCTGGGGGCAAGGTTGGGGGCAGGGGCAGGGGCAGGGCTGGGGGCAGGGGCAGGGGTGTCAGTGCAGAGGAGCCCCTGAGGCCAGGGGCAGGCCGTTCTCTGAACCCAAGAGGGGAAGCCACTCAAGTGGAGGAGGGCCTCACAGGCCTTGAGGGTTGACGCTGCTCCAGCTCCTCCTGCCCATCTAACTGGTCCTGAGGCTGAGCCTTGCAAGACACTGTCTGATGTCACTGCTGTTGTTTGGCTACACTGGCTCCAGCTGAAGTGGGGATCCTGAGACCCTGAAGAAGTCCTTCCTCCCTAGCTCCACGGGACCCCACCCTCCTCCGTGCCCCTGATTACTGTGAGACCCTTCCATGGGCCCCATTGGCATCCATGCTGGAGACGCTGAGGAAGGCTGCCTCCAACATGTCCCAGTCATAAGGGCACTCAGATATGACGGGAGAGGGTGCAACAGTCATTATCTTTTGGCACAGTTGTTTTCAAAGTCAAAATTCCCAGGTGTCCGTCATGGGCGATGGACTGACAGACAATCACAGAAAAGGATGGTCCAGATCCAAAGCCAGACACACAGAGCCAGAGTTGCAAAGCGGGCCTGGGAACCCAGATCTGACCACTGTCACTTAGCCTGCTCTGGGAATCACTGCGTCCAGAGAATCACAATCTTTATTTGCTCCAGCACAGACTCCAGAGAGTAATCTCCAAAACCTGAGCATTGGCTTGCCATTCCTTGCAGTATTTATAGGCAATTTAGCATCAATCCAGACCATTCCAACATTAGTGGGTTTAAACTTCTGCCTCGGTGACTGCAGGCCGTGCACAGGGGTCTCTCGCCTATGACAATAGAGTGTAAGTGGAAACTTCCAGAGGCCAGCGTGTTTACAGAACTGGGACAGCAGGTCAAGCTGGTCAGGTCGTTCGAGCATAGCTGTATCTCAAGAAACAGCTTCACTTGGTGTGGACGCCCATTCTCACAGTCCTGCAGCCTGACCCCATCAGTGGTGTACGTGGGCAGGTGGACCAGGTCGCATTAAGAAAGGGTATTTACGGAGCTGGAATGGACTCAGAAGGAACTCATTTGGTTGTTTTCCTGCAAGAATTGCTGTTCCTATATTATAGACAGAGGAAACTGAGGCACAGGGAGCCCAATCTGGCAATTGAGGTCACAGAGCCACCCACTGGGCAGACTCTGGGACACTGGGTCCCATCTGCTGGTTAAACAGTCCTTTTGGGATACATCCCATTGTATTGAGAGAATAGGACAATCCTTCTTTTGTCTGCGCTTAGGAGAAAATGAAGTTTCACAAAGTACTGTTCCAGGTAACTGAATGTATACCTTTGAGCCCCAAAATGGTTTCAGATTTTAATTATTTTAAATGGAAACATTTTATCTATTCTTAAAACAGCTATTCAGTGTGATTAACCTTGTCTCATTGGCACAGGGCCATTAGTACTCACAGTGGCTCTGTGCTGGGATGTACCTCAGTGGTAGATACTCACAAGAATGGCCCCGATGTTGGGATGATGGTTGACCATTGCCTGGACTGGACAGCAGCTCTTAGCCCTGCCTGACAGGCCTGCTTCTCTAATACACACACACACACACACACACACACACAGAGCCTTCTGGCTGCCACTTGCCCTCCTGACAAGGGACCTTAGTGACTCTCAAGTCACCCACTGGCTGAAATGCAGGACCCCACACAAGGTTCCCACCCACCTCTTTAGTGGTCCTGCCATTTGGACCCTTTCCCAATTTGCTCTAGTGATGCTGGGCTGTGTCATTAACTCCTTACCCACTGAATACTGGGCCCTGGCTCTGGATACTCCTGCCTGCCTAGGATGGAGATCCTTATAGTGTGTGCTAAGGAACCCTGGGGATCTTCAAGGACTCCCTTGGGGTCTCCAGGTGTTCTTGTCTCCTGCTTCCTAGGTCCGGCAGACAATGCAGCCTATCACAGCAACGAAGTGGGGAGCTGTCTTCGGTGCACCACACATGTAAGCAACACCCAGACATGCAAAAGAAGCTATTTTTACATTGAAGTTTTGTTTTGAAGAAAGAAGGTATTTTCCATAAATGTACATATGTATATGTTCTTATATGATGAGTTTATAACAGTTCTTTTTAATGAATGTGTGAATGTTTTTATGGTCTCTCTTTTGTTCCCAGGATACTAAATATTAACTCTCCTTCAAACAACAAAAGGTATCTGAGGTCCACAGCAAGTTTTAAGAGTAGTAGGGTAGAATCAGGGGCTGGAGAGTGTCTTAGCAGTTAAGAGCGCTGCTCTTGCAGGGGGATCAGATTTGGTTCCCAGCACCCACACAGTGGCTGACAACCATCTATAACTCCAGTTCCAGGGCTTCCGATGCCTTCTTCTGAACTCTACAGGCACTGCACATCACAGATGCACTTACATACATGCAGGCAGTACACTCATTCACAGCAAATAAAAATAAGAATAAAATATTTTTTAAAACAGTGATAGAATCTCTGCTTTAGCATGAGCCACAAAAACAAGTCTGTGAGAGTGGAAGGGGGTCCAGGACCACAGAGCCTGAGACCTCTCCCCACCCCCTCTTTTCCAAAGCCACGTTCACGAGCCACCTTCTCGGGCTTTCAGCCCACAGGACAGTCACTCATGTGCTCACAACATCCCTTCCCTCCACCCTCCATCCCCCTGTGTGGAGCTGTCTGGCCTCCCTACCTATCACACCAAGTCTCCCAAAGGTTGGAAGAAGCTGTGGGCTCTTTCAGGTCTTGGTCTGCACAGAACCTGGTCCCTGGTGTGCAATTGGCTCTTCAAGATGCACTTAACTGGTTTGTGCTACGGTATCACCCCTCTGGTGCTGTCTTAGCTCTCCTCACTTACCAGCCTTGTGCAAATCTCTTAAGCCCTCTTAATCCTCAGTTTCTTAGGGAATAAAAATAATATTAATATCTAGGATTGGATGGCACTGGATTCTGACAGGCTGCGTGTGGACTTGAAAGCATGCCCATGAGTTATCCCTGTTCTTCCACAACCAGTGGTCCGCAGAACACCCCTCCTCATAGCTATGTCTTACATCCACTGCTGTGAGGGCCAGTCTTGCTGGTCAGCACCTACCTGCATCTCCCCAGGCTGGATCTGGCCCCCAGCAGCACTGAGCCAATCTCCATGAAGCTCCTGGTCAGTCTCAGCTGGGAAACCAACAGAGAACCAAGGTTTCCAAAATCAGGGCGCTTTGTTTTCTAGAGCCGTTGGTGGCAAATTGCAGCACACAGAGTGACTCATAACAACAGAAGTCACATCCTGCATGTTTATTGCGGCACCATGCACAATCATTGAATCTCTAGGTGTTCAGCTACAGGGGAATGAATGAAGAAAACGGAGTTTCTATACACAATGGAGTTTTTCTCAGCCATAAGGAAGAATGAAGTCCTGTCATTTGCAGGAAAATAGAGAAGTTAGAAATACCCATATTAAGTGAATTAAGCCATGAATTAAAGCAGTCTCAGAAAGACAAATATCACATTTTCTCTCATTGTGGTTCCTAGACTATACAGATACATACATAACAGAAAATCATGTGTGTATGTATGACATGGAGGTAGAAATGAACTGTCTAGAAAGTACTGTATTAACTAAACTGATGTATTCTCAAGCTAAAAATATGTAATTGTATTTTAGAGTGTAAATTTGCAATTCTATATGTCTACTATAATTTTTGAATATTATTCCTGACAACACTATACTACCAAGCTTCCACAACAATGTGAAATTTGTCACTGTTGCTGTAATGTGAGTTTGTCATTCTCTCCCTTTCCAAATCCTCCAACCTATACAAAGTCTTTCAATGTAATCATGCTATTTTTTAAAGAAAGCAATACTAATTAAATTTTTTTTAATTAAGGGGCTGGAGAGATGGTTCATTGGTTAAGAACACTGGCTGGTCTTGCACAGGACCTGGGTTCCATTCCCAGTACCCACATGGTGGCTAACATCTGTGTATAACTCCAGTTCCAGGTGATCCAACGCCCCCTTCTGGCCTCCGTGGGCATTTCATGACACAGGTGCACTTACACACATGCAGGCAACACACTCATACACATAAAATAAAAATAATAAATATTTTAATAGAAAAGGAGGACTAATAAGGGGGGAGGAGCAAGAAAACGGATGGATAGTGGAACATGCCCGACATACAACTTATACATGCATGAAAACTTTTAAATAGTCATTGGTTAATTAGAAAACATAGGTGTATTCAGTCACAGTTCTGGAAGACAGATACCCGAGATGAAGGTGCTGGAATGATCACATTCCCTCTGATGACTCCGGAGAACAAACCTGCGTTGCTTCTCAGCTGCTGTTGTCTGGGCAATGGTTAGCATCCCTTGACTTGTAGGTGCATCACTACAAATCTCTGCCCCATCGCCACGTGGCCTTCAGGCCCGTATGTTCGCAAATCCTGTCTTCCTCTTACAAGGACTCATCATTGGGTTTGAGGGCTCTGCTGCCCAAGCATGACCTCATGGAATTCCTTAATTTCATAAAGATATCTCAAAAGAAACACTGTTTCTAAATAAAGTCCCATTCTGAGGTACTAGAGTTTAGAATTTAAAGACATCCTTTGGTGGGTGGGGCATGGTTCAACGCGCTGTGTAAGGTTAATTCAGAAAGTGCTCAGAGGAGCCCAGAAACCATCAGCAAAGAGTAAGATCCCTTTTCAGCTCCAGGACAACTTTGGTATATGCGTGGGTTTGTGAAAACTTTGGACGTATAGTCTGGTGGGAATTGGGTCCTACAAATAAGAGTGCAGATGGACTAGAGACGAGAGGTAAGGTTTGGGGTAGATGCTGGAAGTGTGTCACCTGGGGGTAGTGTGATTTGAGGTAAAATGAGGCAATTTCTTAATGAAAAACAGAGAGAGCAGTACTTTCCTCTCAGCGTCTTCTAAGATCAGCAGCAAATCCTATAAAGTATTTCTTGAAAGTCTGGTATACAGCGAGCTCCTGTATGGGTTACTGTTGTAGAAACAGCTGCTTAGCAGGGGCCTCCAGAAGATACTGACCACTAAGCCAAGTCAAATGTACCAGACAGTGACTGTCTAGAGGAGTCAGCTTCCATTACAGACCAGCCATTGGGCGACTTGTCATCCCAAAGATACTGGGCCTTGCCCAGGCTGACCCACTGATCCAGGATTCCCAGGCATTCCCAGACCTCAGTAATTTCATGTTCTTACTGTGTCAGGGCATGGTGGGGGATCACATGGCCAGATAGATAGGAAGAGAAACCGAAGCAGATGGATGAAGAGACAGAAAAAAAGACAAAGACACAGGGAGATGGGACAGAATGCACTCTATCAGAATGCACTCTACTGGCAACGTCCTTCTCCCACAAAACCGCACAAATCCATTAGTGCGGGCAAAATCCACATGACCTCATCACCCCCAAATTTGTCATTTTTAAATACTGCTACACTAGCAATTAAACTTCAATATGAGTTTGAGATGAAACATCTAAATCCTAGTTATGGGCGACACTGGACTTCTCAGCACTGGGGGATGTTGAAGCTCAGACCAGGTGTGAGCTGCCTTGAGCCAGCTGTGCTGGGTATCTTTCTGATTGCTTTGCCATCGAACTTCCTCTGCCTCTCCACAGCTAAGGACCATGGTGGTTATACTGGGCCTACGAGATGACCCAGAATAATCTCCCTAATTCAAGGTCAGCCGATTGTTAGCAACTCAAAATCCATCTATGCCTTAGTTACCTCTATGTCATGTGAGGTAACACGTTCACAGCTTCTGAGAATTAGGATATGGGTATCTTTGGGGGTCCTTTTGGAACAATTGCAAAATTTTTTACCAAAAAAAGGGTACACCATTGGGGCTAGCTAAGCCTAACCATGTGGTTATTGCAACTTCGAAACAGTGTATGGGCATAATTTGAAAGGGTGTGGAGATGTAGGCTACAGAACCCTAGGATATGCTAAGCAAAGCTTAATGGGTCATTCTGGTGTTTTCTTAGAAAACCATAAGCCAGTAGAAAGACAGGCACTCATGGGATTTCAGACAGGAATAAGAAATTCTATTGGGAATTAGACTAGAGATCAATTTTGTCTGTGTCCCAAAAACGAGTGAGGCTGAATTCAAAAGTAACAGACTAATTGAATAGAGGGAAGAAATTTAAAATAGCACAGAGTTCAGGCTGTGGCATGGTTACCACTGGCTGCTTTTAGCCAAGTTTATAGTGAGAACTGGAAGAAAAAGAAGAGCAGAAGAACTTTTTAAGGCGCAGCATGGCCAGAAATGGAACAAATTGGAAATGATGGACAAGGTTGTTGTTGAAGAGATTAGAGCCACTGAAGAGAAGCCAAGCGCTTTGCACTGGAAGGGGAGGAAACTGGCTAGAACCCACTCATTCTGGTTCCAGTATGTCAAACTGTAAAGTCATTTAAAAGACATGCTGTTAAGAAGAGAGAGCCACTAGGGCACCCAGCTCATCCCGACTCACACAGGATCACCTAAGGAAGCATTTTCCCAGGTTCAACCACCCAGGTACTTGTAGGCCACTCAAGCCAGCGTACCCTGCCACTGTACAAGCTGGTGGCAGGCTTTGGTATAATCTATATGGTGTTGATTTTGCAGGTACACAGAATGAAATGGTTATAGCGTCATGGAGGCTTCTACACAGGTTTTAAAGGATAGCAAGATACAGAAGGGTAAGATGCCCTAAGCCATCGATGCAAATGTCATGCACAGAACTGTGAGGGCAAAGCCTAAGCTTCAGTAGAGGCCCCAGGTTATAAGAATGTAGAAGGTCTGTTGAGGAAAGCTGCAGTCAGTAAGCAGAGCTGACCCAAGAGAGGCCACATGGGCTACAAACAGCAAAGGGTGCCTAAGCCCTTCAGAGCTCACAGCATGACGTCACGCACCCCAGATGCTAGACACAGAGCTACCAAATTTAATGTCTGCCCTGCTGGGTTTCTGCCTTGGCTTGGTCCCATTCCACTTTCTATGCCCTATTCCTCCCTTTTTCATAGGAATGTTTATTCAGTGCCAGTGTATGTTGGAAGTATGTAACTTCTTTTTTTATTTTACAGGTGCTCACAAAGTATAGGTTTGTACTGAGTCTCAGTTGGGATCCTAAACTTAGGTCTTTAAACAAAGTTGGGGGACTGGAGAGATGACTCAGTAGTTAAGAACACTTGCTGTTCTTCCAGAGGACCTGGGTTCGATTCCCAGCACCCACATGATGGCTAACAATCCTTTGTAACTCCAGTTCCAGGGAATCTGACACCCTCTCTGACTTCCATGGGCATTGCCCAACATGGGTACACTTACATACATTCAGGCAGTACACTCATACACATAAAATAAAATAAAAATAAAATAAAAAATAAAAAAGCAATGTTGGAACTGTTAGGACTTGGGAACTCTTGAAGTCAACCTGAATGCATTTTCTACCATGAGATAGGCAAGAGCCCTTTGGGGACCAGAGATAGAACATTATGGTGTAAAGGGATGTCATTTTACTGTCAGGTGGACAAGAGTTGAACTTGTGATGGTTAACCTTCATTGTCTACTTAACTAGACTTGCCATCACCTGTGAGATCCAAGCACACCTCTGTGCATGTGTCTGTGAGGGCATTTCCAGAAAGGATCAACTAAGAGGAGAAGACTCGTCTCGAATTTGTGTGTCACCATCCCATGAGCTAAAGGAATGTCCTGTAACATCCGCTGAATCAATGTGCAAAGAGGAGAGCCCCAAGAGAGCGACACGGCCTCCTGCCTCTCCTTTCTCATTCCCCATGACCTGATCTGTCCTGCCCTTCTGCACCCTCCCACCATGGTGGGCTGAACCCTAGAGACTGAGCAAAGTGAGCCTCTCCTCCGCTAAGCTGCTTCTATAAGGAATATGACCACTGAGCAAAGTGAGCCTCTCCTCCGCTAAGCTGCTTCTATCAGGAATATGACCACAGTGACAAAGAAGTAACCAATATAGGCTTCTGCCTTTTAGTGAATCCCATTTCATATTTCACAGATTAAAAATAGATTGCAGGGGGCTGGAGAAATGGCTCAATGGGTAAGAGCACTGGCTGTTCTTGCAAAGAACCTGGGTTTGATTCCTGGCACCCACGTGGTGGCTAAAAACTGTCAGTAACTCCAGCTCCAGGGGATCCAATGTCCTCTTCTGATCTCCATGGGCATTGCATGACACAGGTGCACTTACACACTTGCAAACTATACACTCATACACATAAAATAATAAAAATAATAAATATTTTTAAAATAAGTTACAGAATTTACAGCGGCCATTTTCTCCAAAGACTTGAACACTGGCAAACATTTCCTGGAAGTGCCAGATAAGATAGTCAATAATTTGGGCTTTGTGGGTTGCACATGCTGCTGAAGTTGCCAAGTTCTGAGGCAACTTTAGACTTAACATAAATGAAGGAGCACGGCAGTGTGCCAATAAAACTTTATGTGTGGAGAGTAAAATTTCAATGTCCTCTAGTTTCCACGTGTCACAAGATTTTATTCTTCTTTTGCACTTCTTTTCAAGAAGCAAAAAGCAAAAGCCATGGGCAGTTGACCCTAGAGGCCTGGTTTGTTGACTTCTCTGTTGACTGAAGGCCCTAGGCCCACAAGACCTTTGACTCTTGTCTCTGCAAGAGGAACTCTTCCAAAGGAAGAAGGAGGGGGGGAGGAGGGGGAGGAGCGGGAGGAGGGGTAACCAGATGAGGCTGGAGAGGAAGGGGAGGGACTGTGCTGACTCAGAGGAACAGTGCAGTTTCTGTATTTAGGACATGTTTTAAGGAAGATTTCTGTGTACACTGCTCTTGGACTGGTCAGCTGTGGGTGGCAAGGACAGAAGGTGGTAGAAACATGCAGAGGGAGGTGACAGGTGGGAAAAGGCTCTAGAAAGAAGAGGAGAGGAGCAGGAGGAGGAGGAAGAGGAGGAAGAGGAGGAGGAAGAAGAGGAAGAGGAGGGGGAGGAGGAGGGAGGAAGGGGGAGGAAGGGGAGGAGAAGAAAGGGGAGGAGGAGAAAGAAGAGAGGAGCAGGAGGAGGAGAAAGAGGAGGAGGAGGAAGAGGAGGAGGAGGAGGAGGAGTCCTGTGTTCTGCCCCATCCAAGTGAGTTACATCAGGCCTTCCAAGAGAGGCGCATGGATAGACATCAGGGACTCTCTCCCAATGATGAATGCTCCATTTGAGCTCTGCTTCCTTTAGTCAAAGACATGTCAGCTCAGTTCTACCAGGTCCCACCAAGAAGCTGAAAGATCTGGAAAGAGAAGGTAATACACTTTGTTCCACGGTCTTGGGTCCCTGAGCAATCTGCCGATAAGCTGATCACCAGCTCCTGCCCTTTGTCCTCAGAACTCACTGCCAATGTCCCCAGAAGCACGGAGAGCACGGAGGCCTTTGCCTTAAGTCTATAGGCAGAAGGGTTAGCTCAGGCTGGGTGGTTGGAAGATCTAAGCCCATCAGGGGGAGGTCGGTGCTGTTCTCGGCCACCACGGTCCCTGATGATTCATGCTGTGGACTCTCCAAGAACAAGTGGGAGCTACTGCGGCTTGCAAACACTGTGGCCCATAAACCAAGGGCCCCGGGAGCACAGGTGCAATCCCAGCCTGCAGATGCACAGTCCCACCCAGCCTCTCTCCTCCTCTCATTGCCTTCCTCTGCAGATTTCAAGGTGATGACAAAAGAGAGAACGGTCTTAGCATTTGTTAATACCCACTTGACCCACAAAAGAAAATTCTGTAGCATTGCAGCAGCTCCTAATTTAAAAACCATTAGACCGTTCCGCTTGGCAGACCAGATCTAAATATTCTTAAAGGGGTGGTTTAATTTAATGATTACCTTAACAAGCCCCCTTTTAAAATGATGATCCGCCAAATTCAGGGGATTTGTTTTGGAATCTGATCCAATAAGTGGCTTTGTACAAAGAGGAGCGGAACGGAATCTGATTTGGTTCAGAACGCAGAGGAAATCATGGAAATTACTTTGCATATTTAATCACTGTGGAAACATGAGCTTCCTAGAGATTACCTTAGAAGAAAAAAATAAAAGCCCATGCCTTGCCACCAGCATGCCAAACACTGCTTTACAGGCAAGTGTTTGGATGTTATAGAACAGGGCATTTCAGAGACTTCAGCCTCCCCGGTCACTGGCAGTATATATTTTAAATAGGGTTCAAAAGCTGGCTCTGGGGAAGGGAGCCAGAAGGAGCCTCTCCTCTGTCAGGCCTGGAGGGCGGCCTCAACTTCCCTCAGAGGTTGAGGAACGGAAGCTGTGAAGACCAAAGCCCACAAGGCCCTGCTGGGTCTGCTGTCCGGAGCTGAGGGTACATGGCGACTCCCTCGGGAGCTCATCACCCTTCCATCACGAACGCACGCACACACACACACGTACACACTGCAGATCAAGCAGAAAATCCCATCACTCTGTCCAAGTTTGCCCAACACAGCAGCTGCCCTGGAAGTCGCAGATTCGCTAGAGCCCAGCCCACAAGAGAGACAGGAGCTACACCTCCCCACACAATCCTCTTCTCCTTTGCCACCTGGTCACCTCCCCTGGGATTTCACTGAGCTGTCATCCATCATCCCAGATGTTTCCTCTATCCCCTCCCAATACACACCTTAAAGGAGGAAACACCCCAGTGCCTCCTTACTCTTCTTCACTGTACACACTTCGAGATTATTAACTATGACACCCCCTTCCCCTCCTAGAAAGAGGCTGATAATTAGCAATTAGTCTGCTCTGCCCATGGGCTGTTCCCCCAAAACTGAGAACGAGACCCGGCTCGGTGAATTTTTTTTAATATTTTATTTTTGTGTGTATGAGTGTATTGCCTGCATGTAGGTAAGTGCACTCATGTCGTGAAATGCCCGCAGAGGACAGAAGAGGCCATCAGATCCCCTGGAACTGGAGTTACGGACAGTTGTTAGCTGCCATGTGGGTGCTGGGATTCGAACCCAGGCCTTCTGCAAGAACAACCAGTGTTCTTAACCGCTGAGCCATCTCTCCAGCCCTCAGTGAATGTTTTAATGACAGAATGAATAGTGCCACTTCCAGGTCACCTGTGTAAGATGGAGTGTGTCTGATGACACAGAAGACTTGAGTACAAGGACCAGGCATGGTGGCGCATGCCTTTAGTCCCAGCACTTGGCAGCAGAGGCAGGTGGATCTCTGTGAGTTTGAGGCCAGCTTGGTCTACATAGAGAATTCAGGCTAGCCAGAGCTACATAGTGAGACTCTGTCTCCAAAAAGAAGAAAAAAATCATATACATAAAAGCAAAGAAATTTAAAAAAAAAAGAATAGAGAGAAAGAAATAAAGAAGGAAGGGAGGGAGGGAAGGAGGGAGGGAGGGAGAAGGGGAAGGGAAGGAGGGAGGGAGGAAGGGAGGGAGGGGGAAAGGGAGGGCAGAAAGGCACAGCCCCCTAGAATTTAGAGTGCAACGATAATGTTAGACCCAAGCAGTGCTGCTTGGCCAGGTCTCAGACTCATCTTATTGGGCCTCAACTTCACATCTATAAAATGGGACTACACTTATTTCGCCATCACTATGAGGGCATGAGATGATGTGGGGAGCAGGACAAGGGCCAGGAATCAACATTGAGGCTCCTTAAGTGTGATGGGTAATTTAGGGTATCAACTTGACTGAGCCACAGGATACCCAGGTAGCTGGTTAAGTCTTCTGGGTGTATCTGCCAGGGTATTTCTGAAAAAGGTTGACATTTGACCATGTGGGTTCAGCAAATGCAGTGGTCCTCTCTCAAGTGAGTGGGTGCCTGGGGGGTCAGTAGGGGCCTGACTCAAACAGGCAGAGGGAGACAGAATTCACGCTTGACCTGACCTGGAAGCTGCTGCTTCAGCCTTTGCCTGCCTTCCAGACCCCCAGGTCTCAGCCTGCGGGGGTCGGAATCAAATCTGCATCACTGACTCTGCAGACCTTGAACAACACCACAGGCTCCCCTGGGTTTCCAGCTTGCAGATGGTGGAATTGCCTTCTCAGCTCTGCAATCACAACCACCGATACCTTTTAACAAATCTTACGCATCCACATGTGTGTATCTCTTCATACATGTGTGTGAACATAAATTAATATAGCTGATTCTGTCTCTAGCAATCTGTAAAATGATGTGGCAAGATGACAGTAGTAACAAGCAATGCGTGCACACTCTGGCCAAGGGGACGGTCACCATCGTGTCTTACTGGACTCTCCTTCTTGCTCCGTCCCCTCCTAGGAAGGTCTGGGCTATGCTCTGAGGGGATCAGAAAATAGACAGAGACTAAAACAGTCTACGGAAGCAAGTGCTGAGAACCACTCAGATTCTAACAGCTGGTACCAGTTCCACTGTGCACTCTCCAAGGCAGGCATCTGTGTGTGTGTGTGTGTGTGTCTGTGTGTGTACTCTGCAAAAGCAGGAACACAGACAGGAGCTCCCTCCTTTACAGCACAGTCGTGGCTCTCAAGTGTGGGTGTGGGTGTTTGGGTTTGTGTGTTTCTGAAAAGACTGGCAGAGTCCAGATGTGCAAACTGTGAGTGTGTAAATAAAGCCTGTGACACACACAAACATGCACACACCTGCTCTGAGATCCACCCCTAAAAGATCCTAGATCTGCTGTCCAGAGGACGATGAGCTTTCTTTTCCCACACACACTGAACTCATCAGTTCCTTTTATTCTTATGGTAAGTTGAAGAAGCGTTTGTGTGGCAGGGAAATTTGTCAATCAGTCTCAGAGTAGAAGAAGACCCCACTGCATAACTTTACAACCAGAGTCCAAGATGACCTTGGGTTGTGCATTGAACCAAGACAGCTCAGAAGGAGTCTTGCAGGCAGGAGCCCACGCCTCCCTCCAGTGCCCAGGCCTCTCTGCTCCAGCTCGCTGTCAGGCCTGCCAAAAGGGGCATACCCAAGGCTGGAGAGCTTGTGCTCTCACTCAGCTAAATCTTCCACCCTGCCCTGAGGCAAGGGCAAAGCTCTTTCTTGCCCAGTCCCACCTGCCTCCTGCATGCCCTCCACTCTCAATTCCCCAAGCCTGTCCTCAATACCAGCTGCTCCAGCTGTCCTTTGTCCTCCAAGTTGGGCCTTCCTCTGGCCCTGCTGTGGAATCTACTCACCCATCCACCAAAGTCTGCTACGTAGCAGGGAAGCCTGCTACGAACTCGATGCTGCAATGCCCACGTGTTGGGGATGTGGTACAGTGAGGGAGCCTCTGACACACACCTGGACAGCCCTCTGCCTTCCCAGGTTGGCTCAGGTGACCACCCTCTGCCTGAGAAACCATGCCTGAGCCTGCTTCCTGTGCCCAGTGGGGACCCACTGCTTCCTTTCCACCCTCACTGTGCGCAGCACTTCTCGGGTACAGCCACACCTACGTCACCGTCTCGTTCTCCTTCACTTGGCCCTTCTCTGTTAGACGGTCTCACCCACCTGCAGGCCCCCAGCTCTGCGCACAGAGCACCTGGCATGGAACACACTCTAAAAATGTTTGTACACCCACTGGAGCAGTCAGCCAGAGCAGAGGTAAAGTGCCTTTCTGTACATACTTTCAAAGCCCACCTAATCATGTAAGCAATGTCATCATCATCACTAACGATCTACTGCTACTGTGACCTTCTGCTTTGTGCTGCGTGTTTATACTGACTATTTCATTTTTCTAACAACTTACAAAATTGGAATAATTGTCCTCCCCAAGTTAAATGAGGATCAGAGACATTTAGCAATTCCTCCAAGGCCACATAGCTGGAAGGAGACAGGGATGAAGTTAGAACACTGGCCCGTCTGACGCCAACACCTTTGCCCTTCACTGACTCTACATAGCAATGCCTGCATTTGAATTTGACCTTTAACAGTCATCTTGGGGCTCTGTGCAGGCACTCGAACTGGTCTTCTTCTTCCCTGAAGAGTCCTTTTTCCTCAGAACTAGCCACTTCAGGAAAAGGCTGTGCTGGAACTTGAGTTATGGAAATCAGCCGTCAATTACCCCGGGTGGCTGTGTAAAAGAATTACTGCAACAGTCATGGCAAAAAGAAAACTTTATTTTCACCACTTTCCAGTAAAAGCTAATTCAGAATAACTCCATTTAACAGTTATTTTATGCTGAAATACCAAATACCTCGGGGAGTCTTTTAGGGATTTTAAAGTCTCTTTATTTATAAATGATTCATGCTGCATTTTCAGAAAAACCTACAATTAGTGTGGGTAGTACAGAAGCTCCTTAGGGGAAGGAAAAAAAGAAAGAGAGAAAGAAAGAGAGAGAGAGAGAGAGAAAGAGAGAGAGAGGAAGAAAGACAAAGAAGAAAATACGCATGCATGCCCTGCGCCCTTTCAGCCACATTTTTGTTTGGCAATGTACTGTAAAAAAAAAAATAAAGAAGGCGAGGAGATGTTTTGTCTAACCTTTTAAACACATGCCCCATTTGACAGTATTTGTACCGTCATTGTTCCCGTGATCCGATCAGCCCACAACATTCTTTTAATACGTGTTTCAGTTTGGCTCTTGCTCCCAGTCCTGCAGACGTTTAAAGAGCTCCAAGCTGCTTGACCCTAGACTCCAGCCCAGCAGGGTGGGAAGGAGCCTTACAGAGAGCCATGGTCTTGGGATCAGCCCTGGGGCCAAAGAGCTAGAAAGGAAAGACCTCACATTCCAGATCTAGAGTCACTCAGGAGAGAGCTTGCACCAGGCAAGGTCCCCTGCCCAGGGAGGCAGATCCTAGACACCTGCAGGGCTCTGTCATTCGGGCATCCATTGGATAGCCTTTTTGAAACTTGCTCTGTCACGTGTTAAGACCATTTCTGGCTCCAGAAGGGCTCAGTCTGGTGAAAAAGATGGTTATACAGCAGCCTGGTAGTGAACGATGGGACCCAGGCTCCAAAGGAGAAACTGTGCTATACAGAGGGGCAGAAGGATACAGGAGTCAGGAGAGGCTTCCTGGAAGAGACAATGCCTGTGATGAAAGATGCTCGGTGAACAGGCACAGAGCACCCCACAGGTAGATAGAGCCGGTGGGTGAACAGGCACAGAGCACCCCACATGTAGAGCCAGTGGGTGAACAGGTACAGAGGACCCCACATGTAGAGCCGGTGGGTGAACAGGCACAGAGCACCCCACATGTAGAGCCAGTGGGTGAACAGGTACAGAGGACCCCACATGTAGAGCCGGTGGGTGAACAGGCACAGAGCACCCCACATGTAGAGCCGGTGGGTGAACAGGTACAGAGGACCCCACATGTAGAGCCGGTGGGGGAACAGGCACAGAGCACCCGACGTGTAGACCCGGTGGGTGAACAGGTACAGACCACCGCACAGGTAGAGCCGGTGGGTGAACAGGCACAGAGCCCCCCACATGTAGAGCCAGTGGGTGAACAGGCACAGAGCCCCCCACATGTAGAGCCAGTGGGTGAACAGGCACAGAGCCCCCCACATGTAGAGCCAGTGGGTGAACAGGCACAGAGCCCCCCACATGTAGAGCCAGTGGGTGAACAGGCACAGAGCCCCCCACATGTAGAGCCAGTGGGTGAACAGGCACAGAGCCCCCCACATGTAGAGCCAGTGGGTGAACAGGCACAGAGCCCCCCACATGTAGAGCCAGTGGGTGAACAGGCACAGAGCCCCCCACATGTAGAGCCAGTGGGTGAACAGGCACAGAGCCCCCCACATGTAGAGCCAGTGGGTGAACAGGCACAGAGCCCCCCACATGTAGAGCCAGTGGGTGAACAGGCACAGAGCCCCCCACATGTAGAGCCAGTGGGTGAACAGGCACAGAGCCCCCCACATGTAGAGCCAGTGGGTGAACAGGCACAGAGCACCCCTCGTGTAGAGCCGGTGGGTGAACAGGCACCTTGCAGGTCAGAGCAAGGGGAGCCAGGCCAGACCAGGTCAGGAACTCGGCACACAGTCAGTGATCACACTTCATACAATGATCACCCCCACAACACCACTCCTTGGGACAACCCGGAGGAGGATAGAGTGACTCAGATGGGAAGAGGATTTGCTGGGTCCCTGACAAAGGACCTCTGGACTTCTCTTTCTAAGGTTGCTTGTTCATGTGTTCATTACCACTGGTGGGACGAGTTCCTCATTTATCATGCATCTGTGTGTGTTCATGTGGGTGGCATGGAGGGGGACCTGGGGTGACTGGGAATAAATCAAGGTCTCAGAGTTGTTTAAAACCTCAAAAAAGAAAAGTCAAGTCAGACATCTCCTTGATGAACAGCCTGCAGAATCCATACACAGGGCCCCTTTTCCCCATCCAGAAGTCCCCCTCTGAGCCTATTACACTCACCTCTCTGGGGACTGCTTTGTAAGTCTGGAGAGGGACTCACATGTGGGCCATAACTCCAAACTAGGTGTTTGCTCTCTTCTGTCACATTCTCATTGAATGCCCGATGTAATGGCATGATGAAGTGTGACCCTGGAGAGGAGGTCGGGTCATGGGGGCAGAGCCCTGATGATGAATCAGTGCTCTCATAAGGTGGGAGGGGCGGGGGAGCATCTATAGTCACCATCTATGACCCAGAAAGGCAGCTCTCACAAGGAACAGAGCTGCTGGCATCCTTGTCCAGAATGGCAAGACATAAATGTCAATGGTTTACAGAAACCTTTTGCTGTTCAAGTGCTGACCACCCATTCCACTGGACAAGCTAAAGCTCTGTACATAAGACAGATGTGATCTTCCGTGGCAGGTCTTATTTGGAGTAATGGTGCAGTGACGGGTGATGGTGTGATCTTGGGTAATGATGCAGTCATGGATGATGGCGTGTTCTTGAGTGATGGTGTAGTCTTAGGTGATGGTATGGTCTTGGGTGATGATGTGATCCTGGATGATGATGTAGTCGTGGATGAGGCTGTGGTCTTGGGTGATGGTGTAGCTTTCAGTGATAGTGTGGTCTTGGGTGATGGTGTGGTCTTGAGTGATGCTGTGGTCTTGGGCGATGGTATGGTCTTGAGTGATGCTGTGGTCTTGGACAATGGTATAGTCTTGGGCAATAGTGTGATCTTGGGTGAGTGTGTGATCTTGGGTAATGATATGATCCTGGCTGATGATGTGATCCTGGGTGATGGTATGGTCTTGAGTGATGGTGTGGTACTGGATAATGCTGTGGTCTTGAGTAATAGGTGTGGTCTTGGGTGATGGTATGGTCTTGGGTGATGATGTGGTATTGGGCAATGGTGTGGTCATGAGTGATGGTATGATCTTAGGTAATGGTGTGATCTTGAGTGATGGTGTGGTCTTAGGTTATGGTATGGTATTGGGTGATGGTGTGGTCATGGGTGATGGTATGGTCCTAGGTGATGGTGTGGTCTTGGGTAAGGGTTATGGTGATGGTATGGTCTTTAGTGATGCTGTGGTATTGGATAATGGTATAGTCTTGGGTGATGGTGTGATCCTGGATGATGGTGTGGTCTTGGGTGATAAATATAATCTTGGGTGACAGGTGTGATCTTTAGTGACAGATGTGGGATCTTGGATGATGGTCCTGGGAATGTGTTCAGCCAGTCCAGGCTAGCTGGCCTCTCCATGGTGACCTGTCAATTTGTGCAAGAGGGTTTCAATAGCTCATAGTCCTTGTCCCTCATACAAAATTTAATCAAAATGTGCCATAGACCTATACACAAAATAAAGGCTCCAGAAAAAAGAATGGAAGAACTTTTTGTGACCATAGGTCAGGTAAGCATATATTAGCTACAACATCAAAACACAATCTGTAAAAAAAAAAAAA
The DNA here is from genome assembly GCF_000622305.1 of Nannospalax galili. Taxonomy (NCBI): domain Eukaryota; kingdom Metazoa; phylum Chordata; class Mammalia; order Rodentia; family Spalacidae; genus Nannospalax; species Nannospalax galili. The sequence goes on from NW_008360325.1 coordinate 7,176,751, forward strand.
AACTACAATCTGTAAAAATGTATAAAGAATACACTAACGGAGTAGACGTCATCCAAATTGAAAACGTCTGCTATTCCAAAACACATCTAGAAAATGAAGAGAAACTGCAGACGGGAGTTCATATCTGACAAAGAGCTTACGTTGAAAACAGATGAACTCTCAAATCCTCTTTTCTTTTTCCAAGAACTCTCAGATCGCTTCCTTTCCCCGACTTCAGCCCTGAAGTTAGGACCAGGGCCCTGCAATGCTAGGGAAGAGCTCTACCATTAAGCTACACCACAGCTCTGAAATCTCAGTAATAAGAAAACCAGAAACACAACTTAAAAAGAAATGAGACGGGGATGCCTCAACAGACCCCTCACCAAATAGACCCAATGAGCTCATGGGAACACATTCTGTGTCCTACATGAGCAAGGCAAGACAAAACAATGAGACAGCACAGCACACCTAGAACAGTGGCCAAAACTCAGAGCATCAAAACACCAGACTCCAGACAGGATGGAGAGCCCGGGGTCCCACTCACTGCCACCAGGAATTGAGAAGGGTGAAGTCACTGGGGAAGATTCGTTTGCGGGTTCTTACAAACCTGATGATAGAACTACATGCTCTTTCATATTTCCTCAAAGGGACTAAAAATTTATGACCACCCCAAATCCTGCGATTCCCACAGCTTCATTCATAACTGCTGAAACTTGGAAGCAACCAAGATGTCCTGTGAATGAATGGGTACGTGCAAATCAAATGCAGCACATTCAGACAATGGACTATTATTCAGTGTTAAAAAGAAATGAGCTGTCAAGCCATGAAAAGACACGGCAGAATGTTAAAAGCATGTTGCTGAGCGAAGGAAACCAATAGGAAAAAACTATTATGGGGTGCTTCGGACACATGGCAGTACGCACTTGCCTTGGAACCCATCAAATGTGCCTCAGTAAAAGCAAATCCTGATGTAAACCACAGACTCTGGGAGACGATATGTGAGTACAAGTTCAGGGGCTGTGAAAAACAGACCCCTCTGAAAGAGAGTGTTGATACCAGCAGTGGCTGTGCCTATGTAGGGACAGGGGGCATGTTGAAAGATGTCTCTATCTTCCCTTCAGATGGGCTGTAAACCTAAATCTGATATAATGGTCCATGCCTATTTTAACAACTAACAAAAGACTTAAAACAGTACTTTCCCCAAAGAAATACAGTGATGCCGAATAAATACATGAAAAAATAATTGATAGCCATAGTCACTAGGGAAATTTCATTCCAAACCACAAGAAGATGCTGCCACATCCCCATCTGGGTGGCTAAAATTAAGCTGAGAAGTGAGAACACCAAGTCCTGGTGAAGATGTGGACCGATGAAATTTTCCTATGTTGCTGATGGGAATTCAAAATGGTACCCTGGAGGCCAGGTACACGTCTGTTGGATCTCTGTGAGATTGAGGTCAGCCTGGTCTACATAGCCAGTTCCAAGCCAGTTGGGGGTATACGAAATACTGTTTAAAAAAATGGTACCCTAGATAGCCTGAGAGGGTGGGTTCTGACCTCCGTCGGTGTAGCGGCTCTGATCTCAGCAAACCACCAGAGAATGCCGAGTTCTGGCCTCCCTCTGGCAGAGAGCCTGAGAACGCAGGGGACTTCCTGAGAGCCCCTGGATCCTGCCTCCATGTGGTGTTTCAGTGGAGACCCCAGCTTTTTGGAGATGCGGAGACCATGGGACAGCCACCAAGGACAGCAGTAGGTGTGGAATGGAGTTGGCCTGGGTCTGCAAGGCAAGCTGTTCGTGCTGTGGATGGCAGTCAGAGAAGTGGAGCTGCCCCTTTGGAGCCCAGAGGATCATGAGTGAATCCCAGATGTCCAGCCTTGAGCTACTTTGCTGGACTTTGGTTTTGCTTACATGTGCCCAATTCTTCCCTTTGAAATAAGACAGTACCTGTTTTGGATTTTACAGAAGCCCACCCACAGTTGAGAGACTTTTAAAAGAGACTATGGACTTTTAAGTGTTTGGTATCGTATCTTGGAGACAAGAATTAGAAAGGTTATGATTTAATAGTGATATGTTTGTGTGTCAAGTTAACAAGGGGTCTATTGTGCTGGATAGCTTTAGTGTCAACTTGACACACCTGGGTTGAGGGAGCCTCAATTGGGGAATTTCCTCTATTGGACTGGCCTGTGGCCATGTCTGAGGGGCATCTTCTTGATGAGTGATGTGGGAGGGCCTAGCCCACTGTGGGTGGTGCCACCCCTGGGCAGGTGGGCCTGTGTTGCATAAGAAAGCAGGCTGAGCAGGGGCCAGGGGAGCAAGCCAGTAAGCAGCGATCCTCCATGGCCTGTGCTCCAGCTCCTGCCTCCAGGTTCCTGGCCTGAGTTCCTACCTTGGGCTCCCTGATGAACTGTGACCTGGGAGATGGAAGATAAAATAAACTCTTTCCTCCCCTGCCCAAAAAAATGGTACCCTGGACAGAAGTGAACCGTTTCCTACAGAGTGAAGCACACACCTACCGTACAACCCAACTATCCGAGTGCAAACTTAGGTCCCATGAATTCTATAAAGAAATGTTTATGACTGCTTTTCTGATAACCACCCAAATCTGGCTACAATCCAAATACCTTACCTGGGAAACCAACTAAGAAACCGTTGGATATGCTAGAATGTATTCATTCCAGTTCCTGTATTGGAACCATTCATGGATTAGAATACTATTCATTAGTGAAAATGAAAAAAAAAAAATAACTTTTCACCCATGACAACATATATGAAGCTCAGTCATTTACGCTAAATGCAATGATTCAGACTCAGAAAGCAAAACTGTGTAGTATCTCAGGTACCTGACGTTCTTACAAAAGTAGGGTGATGGGGACAGGAGACTCATCAGAAGTTGATGGAGACTGGCCAAGAGGATATGGGTTTATCACACAGGGCACAGGAAAGCATTTCCTTCCCCATCATGAACTCCCTCCTCATCTTGAGTATGGTAGTTCAGGACAGTTGTCAGTGCCCTCAAAACTATACACTGCTGAACATGGATTCTACTTTGAACATGGATTCTACTTCATCAATTACACCTTAATGTTGAAAAAGGAAATAAAGTCATTATTAGAGATTTTAGAAATCCTTTGAAAGATGCAAAAACATTGCTTTCATCAAAAAAGTAATTTACTTCAAGAAAAATAAGTAAGTAAATAAAGAATTGAGGATTATTTGAACATGATAGCCTTTCATTCCTAATATTAGAGTTCACATTGTAGGAAACAATAATGTATGTAGAGATCAAAAATGCATCAAGATGATGTGGCGTTTAATTTTTTATAAGGCAGAGTGGTCCCCGCGTTCATCTGGCACCTCGCTGCTCAGACAATGTGACAGGTGCGACAGGCGCTGTGCCATGGTTAATTACAGAAAGGAAAGAGGTGCCATCATCTGGGCCAACTTTCTTCTTTCTAAGTTTGTTCCCCAAACTTCTTGTCAGAGAATGGCACAATGCTGTCGCTTCCGCCCCTCCCTCCCCGTCCCTCCCCAAATCAGCTCACAATTCAGTCAATCAAGTGGGTAACACGACAGCCAACACCGATCGCCTGATTTCTGCCCTCCTAAACTGACAGAGTGCAATGGTTACTTATTTATTTACTTACTAATAATTTATGGCCTGTCTCCTTCCGGAAAGGATGTGAGTACCTCGCTGAATATCTTGGCACCTCCTCCAAAATACACAAGCATCTCAGGGAAGAAATAACCGCCGGAGAAGTGGCCTTTGGTTTCGTTCCAGGATCCATGGAGTCACGAGGCGATGTTTAATGAGCCCATTACTGCAGAATATGAATAATGGAGCCTCCGACCTGCCTGTTGTGCCAAAGTGGGGTGTGGATAGAAAACCCCCTGCAAAGCTGTCTGTAGGGTGTAGAGCAGGGAACTACTGGTTAATTGGCTCGAAGACTCGACATGTTGATGAAATTGGTACTTTCTGGCCTAAAGAGTCTGTTATACTAAGAAGCAGTCATTACGTGGCATCCCTAGCCCAGCACTTTGAGTACTGAACTTCAACATTTGGCTTGTTACATGTTGGGACTCCCAACACAGAGGGCCCAGAGAGGGTGTATAACTTGCCCAGGATCACAGAGCTTTAGGTAAAAGGCCAAGCTCTGATGAAGATCCAAGTCTTTTTATCCAGAGCCCACGCTTCCTGCCTTCCCCGTGCCTCCAAGGTTTAAACCCAGTCCACGTCTGGCACTGGCTGTCTGTAATGACCTGGTTTATTACTGTCACGCTGCTGTCCTTACTCAGGCTTGGACACTTTCATGGAATGTTCACATTGGCTGTGATTAGGAGAAGCCCAGCTCCTCAGCAAGTTCAAATGCAAACTGGCTTCAGCAGTGACGTGATTAATAACCATCCCCACCCCCAGCAAGCCAGGTCCAGAGGCAGAGTTAGCTCCAGGCGCCATCTGGTAGCAGATCTGCTTTGTGGCTCCAAGACTGCCCTAGCCTGGGCCTTCTCGACACAGTGCTTCCTCCTCTGGCAAGTAGGCAGTCTTGTAGGGACTTCTAGTAAGAGAGAAGAAATGAGCCCACCTCCACAGGCGTGAGACACCGTTCCTGTACGCTCGATTGTCACAGCCTCCAAACTGGAACCAGGCTGCCCTCACAGACGGGATCGCATACTCGTTATTAGATCACAGGAGGAGGGCCACACACGCTGTAGGAGAAAGCTGGTGGGCATCTTCAAATCCATTTCCTGCTCTTAGATCACTGGTTACTTCTCTCATTGCTGTGATAAAATGCTTGATCAAAGCAACTTAAAGAAGAAAAGATTTATTTTGTCTCACAGTTAGAGGCAAGGGTCCGTCATGGCAGCAGGAGTGTGAGGCAGCTGGCCACAAAGCAGACATCAGACAGGAAGTGGGGCCAGCCATATACCCTCAAAGCCTGCTGCCAGTGACCCGTTTCCTCCATGGAGACTTTACCTCCTACTGTTCCCACAACCTGCCAAAATGGCCCCAGCAGTGCCTCTGGGGGGTGGGGACATTTCACATTTAAACCACAACACCCAGGCAGAGTGCTTCCCCAGTCTTGATCAGGATCCATACAGAGCCATATGACCAGCCTCTACTAAAATATATCAGAAGTGACACCACTTACAGGCTTATTTGTAGATGTCCCTCGTGATCTGCCATGCTCTCTCGGTGTAGCTGAACACAGAAAACTCAGTGTCACCCCCTAAAAGATGGTGACACCAGAGGAAAGACAGATCTGAGTTACTGAATCGCTTCATGGCAGGCCGTGACACTGATGTGTTCAGTCACTCAAATGTCGGGGCTGTTTGTTACTGTAGCTAGCTCTGATTATTCTAACTAATCCACGTTTTGACAAACTGCCTGGGAGGCAACCATAGTAACGACTGTGGCACAAATTCTTTGCTCTATTAGATGATAGTGAGAGTGCCTCCCATGGCCAGGGGGAGGGACAGAGAGAAGATTCTAATGAGCTATGTAGAAACTTAAGATTGCAGATTATTTAACAGCTTCATAAAATCACATGAGTCTTTGGTTGATCTTGGGCAAATCAATTCCAAACTCTGAGACTTGGCTTCCCAACCTGAGCATGATAACTGAGCCCTTTTCTAGTTTCTGCCTTCTGGTCGATCAGGGTATCTCAACAGATTTGTGATGCTTGGTTTCACCATCAATGACACAACCTAGAATCACCTGTGAAGACAGTCTCCATGGAAGGTTATAGATCAGGTTAAGTCTACCTGAGCCTGTCTGTGGGGAACTGTCTTGACTGCCTTAATTGATATGGGAAGACTCGGCCTGAGAGTGGATATACCATTCCCTTGGTTTAGGCCCTGGGCTGTGTACAAGTAGAGAAAGAGAGCTGCCTGCTACGTGCATGCCCTTGTCTCTCTGTGGATGTGATGTGACCAGCTGCCTTCAGTTCCCGCTGCCTTCCCTGCCACGATGGACCGTAACCCGAATTGTCACCTTTCCCTGGATTCCTTTCTGCTGTGGTATTTTTAGCACAGCAGTAGAAATTAACCTAGAACATGCTTTATCTGTATGTATGTGAGGTACAACTTGGGAAGTAGTGGTTTTCAGAGCAAGGCCCAGCACCCTCTTTTAAAATAATCACTGTAGTGTATTTGATATGCTTTCTACAAAACTTGATTTTCATAACTCTGATCAGAAAGCCAATTAATATAATTCATTTATTGTGGCTGCCCAGCTGTAAAATCCCTACAAACTTCAGCCAGGTACCTGAACCCACTTGGAGCCCCACATTGCTAAGACATTACACTGTATTCATACCGTGTCTAATGTCCATTATACTCTGTTAGAGCCATGTTCATATTCTTTATTATTAATGATGCCAATGCAATATTTATTCACTCTGACACCATCTTCCACATGAGGGGGAAATCTGTGTAGTAAGTATTCTAATGACCTGAAGCTTTGCACATGTGATGTCACTAAAATTCCTTCTGGGAGGCATAAACAATGTCTGTCCCCTCCTCTCTTGGTCCCTATGACAAACTGAGGTATGATTTCGCCAAACTACAGTCTGAGAAACCAGTGAGTTTACTGGGCTTACTTACAGAGCAGTGGGTGAGGGTTTACTTACTGGAGTGTGGGTGCTCTCCTCCTAAACACTGGAAAGTTCTTCATCCAAGCGTGGATGGTGACTTTCCCACAGTCACACAAAATGAAGAGAGAGTCTAGCCTTCCTCAGCTTATTTACCCTTAGCCCTGCCCCCTCATGCAACTAGGATCCACTGATTGGTTGGGAGGGTCCTGTGACTCTCCCTGCCCTTCTTCCTTGCCAAGTATTACAATCAACAAGCAGGCAAGTGGGTGCAACCAAGCTTGGGAAGATGGCACCTATCCACGGTCTGTCTGTCAGAGGACAGTCCTATGCAACACATGAGCAACTTGTATGCAAACCAATCCAAGTCCTACTAAGGCTGTGCACCCATTATCTCTTTAGTCCTATGCAGAATCTTGCTTTCTAGTAGAGCAAACGAGGCTAAAGAAAGTTAAGGAACTTGTTAGCTGTCTATGATAAAATGCCTGAAGCCAGCAACTTATAAAGAGGAAAAGTTTTGGCTCATGGTTTGCTTTCACGGTTGGCTGGCTCTGTTGTTTATAGGCTGAGGTGAGTCAGGGCATTGTGGTGGGAGGCACATAGGAGGACAAGGATGCTTGACATGTGGCATTCAGAACCACCTCCCCTGTACATCATCTTTCTCCAGAGTCTCTTTGTGCTGACAAAGAATGAATAATTTGTGCTTCTCTAGGGCTAAAACTTAGTGGGGTTGATGGTTTTACAAACCAATAAGTCACTTGACTTCATTCTTTTTTAAATTTTATTTTTTTATAGGTGTGAATGTTTTGCCTGCCGTATGTAAGTGCACCAGAAGTGGACTTCAGATCCCCAGGAACTGATTTACGGGCTGGATGATTATTAGCTGTCATGTGGGTGCTAGGAATCGAACCCAAGTCCTCTGTAAGAGCAGCTGGTGCTCTTAACACTGAGCCATCTCTCCAGCACATCTTCACTCTCTCGAAACCCATCCAGGACTGGCCCCAGAGCCACCGCCACGCTAATGACCTCTGCTTTCAGGGAAGCTGCTAAAATACAGTCACTGGTCTATTTAAAGGGTGTTCTCTGTGTTCAGTGAGTGCCTGAGGCTCTGAACACTGGTCCCTAGACCTGACGTAGCCTCCGGAACAGCACGGCCCCCAAGTCTCCGGCTGAGCACCAAAGCGCTGGGTCCCTTTGTTTTCCCCTCTTGCTTGTATTGTTTTATTCATTTCACTGTGAATCCCAAACTGACCTTGAACTGCTATATAGCACATACTAGCCTCAAACCTGCAGCAATCCTCCTGCCTCAGCATTGAAACTTTAGGAATCTATCACAAGCCCAGCTTTTTCTCTTTAAAAACAAAAATGGAACTGATTATGGTGAAGCACATCTATAATCCCAGTGCTCTGGAAGTAGGAGCAGAGGATCATGAGTTCAAGCCCAGGCCAGGCTACATGACACCCTAGCTCAAAACAGAACAAGTGGTTTGGACACTGTATGGACTTTCCCTCTCCCTCAAAAAAATAGAATTACTGCATGATGCAGCAACCCCATTTCTGATACAAATCCAAAAGAATTTAAATCAGAACCTCCAAGAGGCACCTGCCCTGCCACGTGCCTTACCAAAGCACTGTTCATGACAGCCAGTGTGGGAACAGCCTAAATACCCAGGGCGGTCCGAAGGAGAAAGGCGATGCAGTATGCACACACAGTGGAGTATTAGTCAGCCATTAAAAAGGAAGCCCTGCTGTTTGCAACAACATGGATGAGGCTTGGGGACATGGTGCTGACTGACTAAGCCTGTCACTAACGTACAATGGATATCTAAATTAGTCAAACTCTGAAGAGCAAAGGGTAGAATGACAGCTGCCTGGGGGTGGGGGTGGGGGACCTGGGAGCTGTTAATCAATGGTACAAAGTTTCAACCCTCAAAGAGGAGTGAGTCCTGGAGATCTGCTGAACAGCACTGTGCTTAATACTGTCGAACACACTGAAAATTTACAAAGGGCAGGCCTCCTATTAAGCACGCTTTTCTTCTAACCTATACATTTAAATCAACAACTCTTTATTCTTAGAGCCAACTTGATTATAAACACCATCCTCTCTGTGAGTGGTCTTCTGTATCTACACCGTCTTACACGCATCAAAACTCACACTAAACAATTGGCTCTGGGCTACAAAAGAGAATTGATATTTGTACCTCTCTTTCATGTCTCTGTCCACCACAAATATACATAGTGCCAAAGCAATAAAACAGAATCCACACACGCACAAGAAAAACTGGCTGGGAAGGGTGGTATACACCGTCATCTCAGTGCTCGGGAGACAGAGGCAGAAAATAAAGGTTAGCCTGGGCTACACAGCAAGTGCCTGTCAGGAAGGGGAAGGAAGGAAGGAAGGAAGGAAGGAAGGAAGGAAGGAAGGAAACGGAAGGGGAAGGAAGGGGAAGAAAGGACGGAAGGGGAAGGAAGGAAGAAAGGAAGGAAGGGGAAGGAAAGAAGGAAGGAAGGAAGGAAGGAAGGGGAAGAGGGAGGGAGGGAGGTGGGGGGAGGGAGGGAGGCCAGTTCGTGACCCAAGCAGTAAAGAATATTTACACAGTGCCTGTATTTATTAGACCTCAAAACATATAAAACCAAAGCGAGAGAGAGAGAGAGAGAGAGAGAGAGAGAGAGAGAGAGAGAGAGAAAAAAAGGGAATGAAAAAAGTCCAACTACTGAGTTGTTTTGGTTCATTTGTCCCCATACAATACCGCTTTCAAACACTGTCCATTTCTGCAAGTCAGAGGCTCTGGGCCAGCCCTGTCACAGTGTGCCCGGCATGTCTGAGCAATCTCTGACCCGGCTAGCCTGGTTGATAACACGGGGTCATGGGGAGGTGACCAGCTGAAGCAGGGGCCAGCAGATAAGGAAAGCAGGGGCCCTGGAGCTGGGGTTACTTTTTCTCACACGTCCCAACCTCTTGCCAGTATTCTGTGTCTTACAAATTCTAGAATAATGGAACATGACACACTCTAAGGCAGTATGAGGCATCAACATGACTGACATAAGCCCATGCAGAAGGAGTCATTATCATGGAGCATGTCAGAGACACTGGCGGAGCCCTCCCTCCTGCTGCGGTGCTGAGCCCAGGGTCTGAAGTCAGTCCCTGGGATAAAGACGGCTGAAGAGAAGATGCCCCTGTCCTTGGGCAGCTGCCTTCCCTGATGACCATCACTGAAGACAGGCCACAGGATTCACAAGACTCTGAACCAGACAGTGGCACTCTGGACCCAGAATCATTTTAAACCCCCTGTGACCATATATGGGCACAGTGCCCTGTCACCATCCAGGTTGTCAAGTTTGAGCTAAATTTATAGCATGTGGCACTTTTCCAAGAAACTGTTTATTTAAGATTGTAGAAACTTCTCTGGAAAGCACTGTTTTCATTAGTGAGTGGAAGTATCTAGATTGTTTACTAAATGGCAGAAAATCACATTAGCCCTCAACCTAGCTCTCTAATGGTTTAGGACATTTTCCCTACGAAGAGTCTACTTTGAGCCTCTCAAACTTTCCACGATCCAGAGTACACCAAAGCCCAGAGTAGAATGTGGCTTGTCAAAGCAGCACAGCCTTGAGATGTCTTGTAGTTTGTCCTGGCTCTGTCCTTGGCACCAGGCTGCCTCAATGACTCAGCTCTCACTATGTGACTGGGTCAAATCTCCTCTCTCCCGCAACCAGCCAGTGCATCATGGGAACAGTGGCAGAATGTCTAATACCACACTCTGAAGTCTGAAATTCTCCAAATTACAAAGCTCCTGAGCCCTAATGTGATCCCACAGGCTAGCGGTCCAATATATGCAAGCTGTGTTTCAATGCAGAATTCCTAAAACACGGCATGAAATATCCTCAGCTTATGTGTGGAAGGTATGAAGGAAGCAAATGAGTTTTGTGTTTGAACATGGGCTCCATCCCCCAAGGTAGCTCATTATGCAAATATTCCGAAACCTTAAGATATCTGAAATGCAAAACTCTTTAGTCCGAAGAATTTCAGCTAAAACATGCTCCACCTGCACCGCAGTGCCTCACTTGTTTATTTTCGAACTATTGTTGAGGCTCATGAGAAACAGTCATTTGGGGCCAGCAGGATGGCTCGGCAAATAGAGGTTCCTTCTGCCAAGGCTGGTGACTTGGGTTCAATTCTTGAAACCCACATGGTAGGAGACTTGACTCTCGAGAGTTGTCCTCTGACTTCACACACACACACACACACACACACACACACACATACACACACACATAGGTATAAATAACAAATAAATAAATAATACATAAATAAACAAAATAAATAAAAATAATTTTTAAAATAAACAGCAATTTGGGGAGCAATTAAGAGAGAGTTCCTCCAAAACGCAGTCCACACCAAGGAGAAGCATGTCTTCATGCCAACAGATTCCTAAGGACAACTCAGAGGCTTTGCTCCTTGATCCCTGGATGCAAACTCCACTGGTCTGTCATCCTGATGTCAATGGAAGTCATCCAATCACTCTAGAGGACTCAAGATTTCTCAATTTTAGTATTATAGGGAAGCAATTTGGGAATATCGACATGGAGAACATACTTTGATCAATTTCTATTAACTGTCAATGGTTTTTTAAGCCTCGTAGCCACAATGATGCCTATTCCATCTGACCCTAGCAGCACAGAATTTTGTAGGGGAAGTGGATGTTGAGCCACAACAGCTCATGGATGGATATAAGAAAGACGAGGGACAAGAAGGGAGAGGGGGGAGGACATTAGCTCCAAAAGATCCCAATGTCGGTACAGTCCAAAGTTTCCTAGACTATCCAAGTCATTGTCCCTAATTCCATCTCCCCCAAACCCTGTATTGCATAATTTTTGCACACATTTTTCAAATGAGACTCAGAGGAATGGAGGGGCAACCAAGTGCTAGTCAGCTAGACATTCCCCTACCCCACACTGTCTGTGTGACCCCACAACCCACCCCACACTGTCTGTGTGACCCCACACCCCACCCCACAATGTCCATGTGGTCCCCACAGTGGTCTTAATTGGACCTTTCATTCCCAAGGCTCTTAAGACACGAATCTTGACAGGATGGTGTGGTCAGGGCCCTGAATTAAACATTACACGTGGCATTTGAATTTTAAAAGTTTCTGATCTAGAACAATCTAAAAAAAGGTCCCAGAGGTTTTAACAAAGCCATACCAGCCAGAAGGTGACCTGTAGCCGCACCATCTGGACCTTTGGCCCCATATGTTTGTCCTCCGAGGTCTTCCAGTCCACAGCCACCAGCCCCACAACCAGAAGAGCATCTGAGGCAAGTCAAACACCCGAGTGACTCCAAGGTTCAGACCCAGGCTCTGACCTCTGGGCCCCGCTTCCCAGCCTGTGGGAAGAAGGAGGGTGTGACTCTGTGTGCCATGCTGTGATGGAGGCTTGGCCAAGCCATCTCCTCCCCTGGGGTAACAACTGGCTTGGGTTTGTGGTCCACAGCTGGGTCTAGTTCCCCTTCTGTCTCTTCTGTCTTCCCCTGGGAACACTCTAAGGCACAGTGGCTCAGTGACCCTACCGAGCTGAGCATCATGGCTGTGGCCAGGACCACAGTTCACCACCCCATCCACCACAGCCCAGAACAGAGTGGGCACTGATGCCTAGGGCCTATGACTCCTTTCACTCTGGAGCCTGCATCAGTAGCTGGACTGTGTCCCAGTGTGCCTGGCTTGATACATGGCTTATTTCTGTTGCCTAGAAGACCAGAGCAAGGGTCAGTGGGACACACTCCCTGAGAAGGCTCTGGGACAGTGCCTTCCTTCTTGCAGAGCCTGGCGACCAGGTGTTCCTGGTCACATGCTGCATCTGCAGTCTGGCCTCATCCTCTCAGGATGACTTTTCCCCGTATCTCCTATAAGATCCCCTAAATCCAGGATGAGTGAAACCATGACATCTGTGATGACCCCATTTCCATGGAAGGCCATACTCTGAGGTTCTGGGTGGACATGACCTGCAGTGGGGAAGGACACCGTGCAGTCCACTATGCACCTGCAGGTCCAGTCTACGTGAAAGGGATTTTTATGGGTAGAGTGTCCCTGACTACTGCCCAGGAGCATCCTCAGTGCGGGCAACTGTCCTTACAGTTGAAATGTTGGGCAAATATCAGCTCTAGCCATTTGCCACCAGTATCCCAGGAGGGATGCCAGAGCCACCTAGCCCTGTTGGGAGTCAAAAACACCAACCCACTTCTAAGCAAACAGCACCATGGAGTCTTCTGTCCCCTGATGCCTCCAGAGGGATCCATGTGTGCCAGACACCATCCAAGTTCTTCCTTCCATGGGAGAGACTCTGCAAGACATCAAACAAGATCTCACAGTACGTTCATCTTTAATCTGCACAAAGCACATGTGTTCCACAAGCCATCTGCTCTACATACCATGGTAAGATGTCCAATAAATTCCAAAATCTTCATCCTCTGTTTCCACAGAGGGGAAAAGTCAACAGGAAAGGAACAGAAGAGAGGGGTGGGGAGGAGAGGAGAGGGGGAGGGAGGGAGGGGGAGGGAGGGGAAAGGGGAGGAGAGGAAGGGAAGAGAGAAGAGGAGGAGAGGGGAGGGAGGGGAGGGAGGGGAGGGAGGGAGCAGAGGAAGGGGAGGGATGGGACGAAGAAGAGGGAGGAGAGGAGGGGAGAGACAAAGGAGAGGGAAGGAAAAAGAAGGGGAGGGAGAAGATAGAACAGGTCAGGACAGAACAGGACAGGACAGGGCAGACAGACAGGACAGGACAGGTCAGGACAGGACAGGGCAGACACGGACAGGTCAGGACAGAACAGGACAAGACAGGAGAGGACAGGGCAGGACAGGATAGGTCAGGACAGGTCAGGATAGGACAAAACAGGGCAGATAGGACAGGACAGGACAGGTCAGAACAGGACAGAACAGGGCAGATAGAACAAGACAGGACAGGACAGGACAGGGCAGGACAGAGCGTGAGCAGTGGAGGCTTCAAACCATCCTCCTTGAAGCCTGTGTGCTCTGTTTTCAGTGTGAAAGCAAGAAGTAGGACGGAGGTTAGGCAGGGCATTTAGGTCCCATTTCATAAGGCGTACAGGGGATCTGGGTCAGCTCATCTAGAACCCCCTCCTCAGTTTACAGATGAGGAAGCAGAGCTGGAGATGTGAAGAGACCTAAGAGCAGGCATCACAGGGCACACTTGGCGTCCATCGTCTACCTACCTTTCCGTACTTGTACTTCCAGGTAATGTTAAGCAGATCCCTTCCCTGGGGGACAGTTTCCTGTGCAACAGGTCAGGACAGGTCAGGACAGGTCAGGACAGGACAGGGCAGATAGAACAGGACAGGACAGGACAAGGCAGGGCAGACAGGACATGGCAGACAGGACAGGAAGACAGGACAGGGCTGCAGGCAGATAGCCCACAGGTTTGCTGGACCTCCAGGGTATGGAGGAACCAACCCCAGAGCTTCATCTCAGGAAGGCAGCTGAGGGCAGGTCCACCATGGTCCCCTGCCCCTGTTTCTAAGGCAAACTCCATGCCGCTGGAACGGGAAAGGCACACAGCTGCCTCTTCACTGCGTTTGGAATTAATTCCTTAAGCTTGAAACAAACCACGGTTTCAGCAGCCTGTGCCCTCTCCCTGACGAACATTATGCATGGAAAGATGTGACCCCATGCTGGAAATGGCACAGGGCATTCCTGGGTAGAGTTGAAGCAAAACCCCTGCCTACTGTCACTGTTGATTTCTTACAGGGATGGAACAAGTTAGAAATCTAATATTCAGCACCCAAGGATACGTCAAGGGAAAAATCATCTCACGACGTCAACATCCAATTGACAAAAACTTTGCAGAACAGTCTAGATCTGTAAAGGTATGCACACGTGTTTGCATGTGTGGGGGCATGTATGTGTGCATAGATACGCACACACATATTGAGTGATTCTAAATCCTCCACCCCATACACCAATGTCACATTTTAATGTAATATCATGTCCGATGCATATTCATGAAATAGAATCTTGGCAGTGGCACAAGAAAAGTGGGATGGAGTGTGTTTGGCGGAGTGCGTCACGTTTCCAGGCCAGCGGATTTTTTGATTAAAGTCCCTTATCCGTTTTATCATGCATATCCACTCTCTGATTAAAGTGATCTGGGGCTGACACTCACAATGTCAGTCTGCACCGAGACCCTTCACACAAAACATGGTTGGAATTTATATCCCTTTAAAAAAAAAGAAGAAAAAAAAAGACCCTTAGACAGCTAAAGCGGAAACCGGTCTGTTTAAATCTAAGTCTCCCTCGGATGGCTTTGTTCCACCCGTTCCCTGGTTCAAAGAGGTTGAAACTAGCCTATCAGTCAGTGTCCAACTTCAGATGTTAAATTTTATTGCCTTTTTTAAGTTAAATTCCTTTTTTTCTGATTTCTTGGGCTTTTGTAGAAAACGTTTTCACTTGAGGAAAACAGCAGAATGTAAACAGTGGGTTTTCCCCAGATGCTGGCTTTCCACACACCGTGAAAGTCAACAGTGCCCATTTGCCCAGAGCTCCTCGCCATGTGGCTTTTGATGAGGGTGGCCCCCTCATTTGAATGAGAGAGAGCCAGGACCACTGTCCACTCCACGGTGGCAGAGACCAAGCGCTTTTGAAGCCACAGGCCAGGTAGAGCTCACAGGAAGTCCGTAGCCTCTCTTCTGCACTGCTATCCCCCTTCAGTCTGTCTATCTATCTATCTATCTATCTATCTATCTATCTATCTATCTATCATCTATCTATCATCTATCATCTATCTACTCACCTACCTACCTACATTATCTATCCATCCACACCTGTTATCTCTCTACTCAGCCATCTCTCTATCATCCATTTATCTTATTTCTTCCTTTTAAAATATGCTTCTCTTTCACATCCTCAGGTCTATGTCCTACTGCTAAAGTTACCTCCAGAAGGTTCCATGAATCAGAGCCACATAACTCCTTCCAGAGACTACTGAGTATCCTCAGCTCAGACCACCCCAAAGTACTGGTGGTCTTGGGTTTCCCCTTCTGGGTAGATGAGTGTGTGTAGGTGGCTGTCCTCTCTGATCCCAGACACTAAGGTCAGCAGCTGACTGGAGGAAGTGACAGACCAGTTCTACTGAGAAGAGGCAGCAACATGCATGTGTGGCAATGAGGGGTCCAGAAAATCAGAAAGAAGAGAGCTGCTTTAGGAGAGAGGGGAGAGGGATAAGTAGGATCTGGGGTCAAGGTCACATTGTGGTTGACCATCAGGTGCCGTTGGCAAGTCCTTGCTTCCTTCCAAGACCCCAAGTCTCTTCTGGGGTGGAAAGGAGCATGCCTGCCTCATGGGCATGATGAGCAGCTCAGATGAATCCAGCCTGAACTCTCCATACACATAGGAACAGACGTATCTGCTAGACACAGAGCCCTGTTTGCAGAACTCTCGAAACAGTGTGGTCTCCAGCTCAGAGCTGACTCTGCTCTAGGAAGCCCACCATCTGCAGTCATAAGAAATCACACAGTTGTGTTCAAACTAGGGGCTGCCCCCCATGAATCTGCCCTTCTGGTCCTCTGAGCATCTTGCTGTACAGCCAGGAGGCTGCCCCTGATGGCAGCTGCCACCCCATAGTTACAGCCAGGCATGTAGTCAGTCACAGTCAGGACCCCTCCTGCACCCACCACTCCGGAGCCCTTTCCCCACTCCCAGGAGGACAGTGGCCATCCCTGGGATACTGAAGGCTTGAGGCTAGGACTGCCCAGCTCACAGTCTCCTCAGACCTCCAGTGCAGGACATCCACAGCAAGGGTCACAGCTTTGCTACATGTGTGAATTCACGCACGCACACATAATTGAACACACACTGCACAAGCTGAGCCCCCTTCTGCTCCAGATACCTCCCCACCCTTTCCATTCTGCCTTACTCAGGCATGTCACTATGAGGCTTGTAAGGCAGAATTACTAAGTTCAGTTTGCAGAGGATTAAATGAGGGTCAGAGAATGACAGTCACCTACACACACTCACTCATCCAGAAGGGGCAGCACCAAGAGCACCAGTACTTTGGGGTGACCTGAGTTGAGGGTACTCAGTGGTCCCTGGAAGGAGTTATGTGGCTCTGACTCATAGAACCTTCTGGAGATAGCTTGAGCAGTAGGACATAGACCTGTGGATGTGAAAGAGAAGTGTATTTTAAAAGGAAGAAATAAGATAAACAGATGGTAGAGAGATAGGTAGGTAGATAGATAACACAGAGACGTGGACAGAAGTATGGGTGGACAGACGGACAGATGGATGGATGCGTAGATAGATAGATAGATAGATAGATAGATGATAGATAGATAGATAGATAGATAGATAGATAGATAGATAGATAGATGATGCTAGATGGATAGGTGATAGATAATGTAGGTAGATAATAGATTAAAAATGTAGATGATCAATAGATAATGTAGATCGATTATAGACAGACATATGATAGATGATAGATAGATAGATAGATAGATAGATAGATAGATAGATAGATAGATAGATAGATGATAGATGATAGATAGATGGTAGATGATAGATAGATAGATAGATAGATAGATAGATAGATGATGGATGGATGGATGGGTGGTGGGTGGGTGGGTGGATAGATGGATAGATAGATAATGTTGGTAGATGATAGACTGGTAGGTAAGTTTATAGATGATTGATAGAATGGATGGATGGATGGATAGATGATAGGTAGACAGATAGATGATAGATATATAGATTGATAGATAGGTAGATGATAGATTAATATAGATAGATGATAGATATAGAGATTGCTAGATAGGTAGATAGGTAGATGATAGATTAATATAGATAGATGATAGATAGATGATAGATACATAGGTTGATAGATAGGTAGATAGGTAGATGATAGATTAATATAGATAGATAGATGATAGATAGATAGATAGATAGATAGATAGATAGATGGATGGATAGATAGATGATGCTAGATGGATGGATGACAGATTGTCATTGAGTTGCTGACTTTTTAAGTGGTCAAAACTCAGAAAGCTGCATAAAGAATGAATTTTCCTTTTCTTTTAATTTTAGCTGAGGTTCTATTAGCTCAGAACCAGCCTCTCACACAGCCTCCGCCCTCCTTTGCTCTGATGAAGGAAAGACTTTCGATATGACAATTCTAGGGCGGGCAAAAGCCTATTTCAGGAAAGGGAAGGCTCTTGAAAGTAGACACATGGCCTCCTGGAAACTCCCAGTCATTCTGTTATTCTCTCGGGTGCAGTGACCTGAGGAAGCCCCACTAGCTAGCACTGTCCTGTTCTGAGGGACGCTGGAGAGTGGTTCTGTCTATACCCCACCCCGGGCAGAGCAGCAGCTGAGCACTTGGCCCTTTTCTTGGTCTGCCGGCAGGTGTGTGACCTTGGAGTGTTTGTCTTAACTGGATAAGAGTTGAATGCTGTCCAGCTGCACCACTTTTAGACCATGAGCATGGAGGTCTGCAAATACTCGGAGTACACCTGTGGCTTTCCAGCCCTCACCCCACATCCCACCCCAAAGAACTACTGCCCGCTGAATCCTGGGGTCAGCAGAGGTACACAGAGCTCTCAAGTCAAAGGAACCAGGTGGATTCCGACAGCCTTAGCTTACAGAAGGCAAAGTCTAGTCTATGTGGTAGAGGAACTTGACCAGCAAGACAGCAGCCAGGTAGAGGCAGGGCTCATCCTCAAGTTCAAGGACACAAAAGTTCTATATTCCCCATGTGTGTCTCTTTCATGTCCACTGGAGTAAAACTGGGAGAAGGCAAACGCTTGCCAACTGAGTGTTGGGAAGGACAGAAGGACGGAATGGTCAGGAGGGGTCTCTGGAGGGACACCAAGCACTCGTGTCCACCATGCAGCAGCAGGAGCCAAGAGGAACCTGTGACTGAGGGTTTGGGGAGATGCTGCCTTCTGACTGCATCCTTCACAGACTACCACTTAGTCTCAGGATTTGTACTGATATCTTAATCCTTTTCTAATTTGATCTTTTCTCTTTCCCACACCCACTCAGAACCCCACTGAGATCTGTCTTCTGCATCTTCCAACTTTAACTTCATCCTGAAGAGGAGGAGGAAGGGGTGGGGCATAGATGAGGGATGAGGAAGGGAAGGCTTCAAGCCCTTTGGAAGGCCCCAAAGTACGCCCCAGGATGCTGTTCCAACCATGTCTCACCCCTCCCCATGGTCCTGATGTAGCTCCCTCCACCTCTGCTCCACACACAGCCCTGGGCAAACACAGCCTGCTGCTGACCCCTGACATGCCTTGAATTTACCCTCCACTCATCTGTATGAATGTCATCTGTACCTCCACTCTACGCTGCACCTGACCCTATTCCTTCTCCATTCACTGGAGTCCCCACTGATCAGAGAGAGGCAAGCCTGCGAGTGAAAGGGATGCAGGAAGAAGTGACTTCTGAACCAATCCTTTACATGGTCAGAAGATGGAGACAGAGCAAAGGGGGATAGCAGGTTGAAAGATGGACTAGCAGGTACTTACCTACCAAGTGGGCCAGAGGCCTGGGAGCTGCTTCATAAACCACAAGGGACAAAGAGGGAAAAGATCTTATTGAGTCCTCCATGGAGCAGGCACAGTCCATTCTACATGTGAATAACTGAAGCCCAATGACCTTAATGGAAGTTACAGGGCAGCAAAATTGCTGAGCGAGGACCCAGACACAGGTCAGCTTAGCCCTGATGCTTCTGTCTTAGCATCTCACCAAAATCCAACATATTCCCCAGGTCTGTCCACACTGACAGCACCCACAATTCCTTTGTGTGGATCATCTTCAATAGGTCATTGCGCGTGTTTAAGTTCATGTTTCAGTAGAACAGAGCACACTGGCTGCTTTGCAAAACCACTCAGTTCTGATGGTAAGAAAGGTCCGTAAGTGCTGGTACTCGGACTCTGAGATCCTGAGGGAGCTCAGAGATTCCTTCAAGTCTAACACCCTAATTCCATGAATGTGTAATTCCATCTTCCCTTCACTCATCCTTCAAGAACTCACCAAGCATGAATCTGTGTCACCCTCTTTATCAAGGTTCACCAGTGGCCAAGTGATGGCACCGAACAGTGTAGACGAGCAGAGGCAACTGTCAGTGGTTGTGGCCCCAGGCTGCAGAGCCCTGGATGTGCAGCTTTATGGGCCCAAGATAAGTCCATCAGTGAGTCTCCCCCCTCCAAAAAAAAGAGGAAGGGGGCTCTCACTACAAGGGTATAGAGCTACCAGAGACCTGTCACAACAGCTGCAAATGCACAGTGAGATTTGGAAGCATCCCGGACCAGGGGGCAGAGGCTGGACCTCAGGGTACTAGCCAGAGATAAGAATGTGCTTAAAAAAAAAAAGAGCAAGTTGGGGCTGGAGAGATGATTCAGCAGTTAAAAGCACTGGCTGCTCTTGCAGAGGACAGAGGTTCGATTCCCAGGCCCCACATGGTGACTAGCAACCATCTGTGACTCCAGTTACAGGGGATCCGACGCCCTCTGCTGACCTCCTCGGGCATTGTACAACACAGGTGCCCCTACCGACATACAGTCAGTACATTCATACTCATAAAATAAAAACAGTAAATAAATATTTTTTTAAAAAAGAAAACTAGCAAGTCAAAGGACAGTGTGGGGCACACAGAGCCAGGTATAGACTGGGCTGGGCCAGGAATGGTAGGAAGAGGATGAGGAGGAAAATGGGGGCCATCTCAGGAAGAGTCACAGGACAGTTGCTATGGTTTCCAAAGCAGATCCTCTGCTAAAAGCTCCCATTGCTTCCTATCTCTTGACCCACCCAACCACTTTCTGAGACAGGTTCTATTGTGTGTCCTATCGACAACCATGCAAACCAAGGCACAGAGAGATGAAGTCATCTCTCTACCACCACACAGCTAGGACGCAGTGTATTGAGTTGACAGCCAGGCTGGCCTATGGGCCAGGAACTTAAGTAACCAGGTCCCAGATCACTTATGTACCCTTACGTCCTTTGCAAACGTGAACGAGGAGTCATCACGAATTTCCATCCTAACTTTCTCCCAGCTCCGAGTAACTTCAATAATGTTATAACAGCAAAAAGGGAGGAAAAAAAATTCAGTTGCAAGCTGGGAGTTAGATAACCACACTCTGCTTTCACACCTTTTTTTGACATTTGTGCAGCTTAATTAAGGAGGAGATTGGCTGCCACAGCGGGCTTCTTGTTCGTTCTACAGCAGCAGGGAGCCCAGGAGAAGGTCCTTAAAGAGCCCCAAAGTGGTCACAAGGGCTCAGAAAGGGATTCAAGACACCAGAATTGCTGCATACTTGGGAGGCAGGTAGACAGAGCCCCTATCACAGTCCCAGGGACAACCTGAGGTGGGGAGAAGACAGCAGGCACTGAGTCAGGCCTACCTGAGCCAAGAGCTATAAAGAATGTGAACAGTCACCCTGGACCACTCAGCATCAGCAAAGGACGCTCCTACATCTGTCCCTAAGTCACTCTTGGTTCTGAAAATTGCACGTTCCTAGAACCAGCATCACTTAACATAGAGATTGGGAAGGCCTGCAGGTACTTCTAGAAAACCCTTCCTTCTCATGTGGACCTGCCCGGTCTCCCTTTCTCCACGAACAGGGATCAGACTTGTTGCTACAGAGTCTGAATTCTCCCAGGCTGCCATGTCCACTGTGAGGCTTGAACAGACATTCACTGTCTCTCACAGTTCTGGAGGCTGGCAGTCCAAGGTCAAGGTGTCAGCAGGGCCCAGACCTTCAGCGGCCTTCCGTTTTGGTTTGTTGATGACATGTCTCCCCGTGTATCCCTCACATCATCTCCCTCAGTGTGAGTCTATGTCCTGGTTTCCTGTTCTTATAAGGATATCAGGCCTATTGGATTAGGGCCACCCCAATGGTGACCTCATTTGCCTAATTCACGTGTGTGTGTGTGTATGTGTGAGCATACATGTGCACATGTGTGCATACATGTAGAGGACAACTCTGGATATTGTTACACACATGCCATCTACCTTGGATTTTTAGTGTTTGTTTGCTTCCTTCATGTTTGTTTGAGACGGGGTTTGTTCTAGACCCAGCTGGCCTCAAACTCACAAAGATCCACCTGTCTCTGTCTCCAGATTGCTGAGATTAAAGTCATGTACCACCCCACCCAGCCCTCCTCCACTTTGTTTTCTGAGACAGGTGCTGTTACTAGCCTGGAGCTCATCCAGTACACTAGGCTGGCTGGCCCATGAGCTCTGGGATCGCCTGTCTCTACCTCCCCATCTCTGGGATTACAAGTGCACACCCCCATGCCTGGCCTTTTACCTGGCTGCTGGGGCTCAAGCTCATAGTTTCTTGCCTGCACAGTGAACACTTACTCACTGAGCCATCTCTCTAGACCCCTAACTCATTCATCATGAGCCCAGTTCACATACAGTCTCATCTGAGTATATGGGGTGAGGGCTGCAATGGGGGAGGGGTGTTAAAGTGGGGCATGGGTCAGTCTGGCACCAGGAAGCCAGACAGCAGCCCCTTCAGCATAGATTTCTTTACTTCCAGCTCCCTGGAGTCAGCTGACACTGACCCACACAACTTTGACCCAGAAGTTGCTAAGGAGAGTGAGCGAGGATCCTGCCAGACTCTGCAGTGACAAAGCTCAGGCCGACCTGAGCCAAGAGCTGTAGAGAATCTGAACAGTCACCCTGGACCCCTCATTCGCTGCCTCTGCCCTCCAGAAGTTACAGCACACCACCGACTGAGCTGTGTGACCTTATTTATGTTCACAAAACATTTGTGACATCCTTGATAACATCTAATTCTTCCAGTGCCCCTCGAGGAAAGTTCTAGAATTTTCCTTGCTTTTTTAGTTGCAGAGGCTAAAGCCCAAAGGCCAAGTCATGGCTCCAAACTGCAGGGAGCATGGGTTACAGCTGAGTTCCAGGGCTCTTGTCTCAAGTTCAGAGCATCCTGTCTAGCATGTTCTTTCCGAAGCTGAAAATCTCTGTCCTCTGGTCAACAAGGCCTTGCGGAACTCCTGACTTGTGTAGGGCTTCTGTGGAGTTTGCAGAAAGCAAAAGGTAGCAGGATACAGGGGTTGGGGTGGGGAGACAGCCAGAAGAACAGCAGGCTGTAAAAACAGGTGAAGTGATGGACAGACAGTAAGGAAAGACAATGATGTCAGATAACTTGGCCTGAGATAGGCCATCCAAGGATGTGTCATGTAAGTGAAGACCAACAGGAGGAAAAAGGGCTGTGCAGGGCTCTGGGGTATCTTGGTATAAGCCAGTGAAGTACGGGAGGAAGGTCGTAGGGGCCAATTCATACATACACGACCTTGCAAGATTTTATTCTAAACATTATAGAAAGAGGGGCTGGGGAAATGGCTCCATCAGTAAAGGGCATGGTGCATAAACACAAAGACTCAAGTCTGATCCCAGCACCCATGCAAAAAGCTGGGCATGGTGCCGTGTGCATATTATCCCAGCGCTGGGGAGTCAGAGAGAGGAGGACCCCTGGGGCTCTCTGGCCAGCTAGTCCAGCTTACTT
Organism: Nannospalax galili; assembly: GCF_000622305.1. Lineage (NCBI taxonomy): Eukaryota > Metazoa > Chordata > Mammalia > Rodentia > Spalacidae > Nannospalax > Nannospalax galili. The sequence goes on from NW_008360325.1 coordinate 7,199,847, forward strand.
GAAACCCCAAGTCCCAGTGAGAGACCCTGTTTCAACAGACAAGATGGTTGGCCCCGAGGAGTGACACCTGAGGTTGACCTTATGCATCCACACACACATAATATATAATAATATTATATAATACTATAGTGTATAATTGTCTCTATTATAAAATTGTTATTTTGTCATCTTTTTCAGAGCTGAGGACCGAACCCAGGGCCTTGTGCTTGTTAGGCAAGCGTTCTACCACTGAGCTAAATCCCCAACCCTTCTATTATAAAACTGTATATAACATAATAATACAATAATCTGTAACAATAATTAATATATATACTTAAAAAAACAACTTGTACCCAAAGGAAAAAAGCAAAAATTATCTGGTAATTTCACAATTTTCTGTGACATTCCCTATAGCCATTATAAGAAAGTGCAGTGGAGGCTGGTGGTTCTTGGGTTAAATTATAGTTAAACTCGGATTTTGTGAGCCCACAAAATAAAGGTAACCAACTTCCCCCTGTGAGAGGAAGCTGTTGAAAACCCAAGAGCGTCTAGTGATTTTTTTTCAGATCAGACAAAGGACACCAGACCTTCAAGCCACATCCACAGGGGACCCATGGTGACCACTGTTTCCCTCTACCCTCTGGGAAGCAGATGGACTTGTAAACTACAGTAGGGCAGCCCATTCCCTGTAGGCCTGTATGAGACTGTTTAGAGTGGAGCTACAGACAGCACAGAAGTACGGCAGGAGTCTGGGTGTCCTTCCAGAAGTATCCATGGGAGGGGGTGAAGGAAGGTAGCCTCTAGACTGGTCACACCTGCTCCATCAACAGAGATGCAGCATCTAAACCAGCAGGACAAGTTTCCTCTGTCCTATTTGGTAAGCGGCCGTGTTTTTAAAATGCTGAAGAGTTTCACTATCTCTCCACCACCCCCAGAACCAAGGGCTCCCCAGGGACAAGGAGAGCCAAGTCTTGCCTTTGTGAGAGGAAACAGGGTGACGAATTGGGGTGAGAGTGTTGAAACATCAGTAATCAGATGTGTGGATAACTCAACAGAACAGGACTTACAGCATTGATTTAGTCTCATGACAGTCACCACCTGCAGCCCAGATTCCTTCTTTAAAGAATCAAGGGGCTGAAGACACAGCTCCATGGTTAAAAGCACTGGCTGTTCTTGCAGAGGACTCAGGTTCCATTCCCAGCACCCACATGGCAGCTAACAACCGTCTATAACTCCAATTCCAGGGGATTCAACACCCTCTTCTGACCTCCACAGGCATTGCATGGCACGGGTGCATTTGCACACGTGCAGGCATTACACTCATACACATAAAATAAAAATAATAAAATTTTTTTTTTTAAAAAAGCAATAGCTAACACTACAAAATGGACAATTTTAACAGCTCAAAGTGACAGAACCCTTCAAGGCACCAAAATCCCACACTCACAGAGCACCAAGGTCTACAAAGCCCAGAGTCTTAAAGCAGTAACCTCACCAGGACTGGATCAATCGGCGTGTGCTCGGCATTCAGAGTCCTGTGCCCAGAGGGGCCCCAGAGAATATCAGCAAGCAAGCTCCCACACATCACTGACTTGGGGTCCAGCCCCAGCCTCTTAGTGGTGAAGGCTGAGGTGCAGGCTTCGGCCACTGTGTGCTCCGGTGGACTTTGTCCTGCCCAGGATCCTGGCTAGAAATCAGCTATCACATGTGTCATCACCTCCTGACTATTTAAAACCCTGCCTGTGTGTTTAGAAGTGCAAGAAACCGTTAAATGTTTCCTATTGTTCTGTTGGAGATGACCGACTCAATTCAATCAAAATTAGTGGCAAGAAAGCAATTTCCCCGTCCATTCGGCACCGAGGGCTTTGTGTTGGGCTTTGTTTTAAAGGAGGTGATTCTCCATTCTCTCCTTAGGGTGAACTGAGGAGCCCCACAGCCCCATGTCTCCCTTTGTCTAGATAAGTGTTACCCAGTAAAGCGAACACCTTAATGCTGCTTAAGAATCACATCGCAATACGAGATCGATAATTCTCCACAACAATTTACCAAGGACCCGGCTGGGAAAGAGAAATTCAAATTGCATCGATTTTGCCCCCTGTGCCTGTGACAATACTAGTCCATAAACGAGCGCATCAGCAGCAGGGCACATGAGCAGGGAGTGGAAAGTGCCAGGTGGAAGGAGCCAGGGGAGGAAACTGGCCACTGGGGTGTTTTCCAAGTACCCTGGGAGTTGGAAAAAATTTCACAAAGACAAAGGAGATTTTCCCACACACAGCCGCTCTGCCCTGGTCACAGCCAAGGAGGATATAGAACTAAAAGGCCTCTGTGGTGTGGGGAGACAGGGAGACCCACAGCCATGCAGCTCCTGGGCTCCTTTGCTTGGAGCAAGAGTGTTGGGTTTTCAAAGGCAGAAGCCAGCTGCTCACTCACTTTGGACCTGGCACACAGTAGGTGCTCAGAAAAAACTGTCAGGTGGATAACAAGACTGAGCCAAAACAGGGAGGGGAGAAAAGAAGGTAGACAGGAAAGAGGACAAGACAGAACATCAAATCACTGCACGCTGAACTGAGCCCCTGTCTGCTAATGACCTTGGCCGGCTGTCCCACTCTAGCCGCACCAGGGCCGGAGGAAATAAAACAATCGCATAGTCACTTCCTGACATGTGGTAGATGCTCCAAGCCATGACAGGACACAACTGGGACTGGAGAGTTGCTCCCCTGGCCACAAACATCCCAACGGACCATCCTGTGAAGGAAGGTGTCTTTGGCCAGCGAACGTCCCCGTAGCACCCAACTCTGCAGCTGCGGCCCTCTGAGCTAGAGATGGGAGCCTCACCTTCCTTTCCCTCACAGCCCTGTGTTCCTGCCACTTTGAAATACGCTTTGGAAGAAGAAATAGGGAAAAAAAATTTAAGGCAGTAGAGGAGGGGGAAGAAAAGAAACAGAGCGAAAGTGGAGAAATTATTGGAACCGGAGAGGGGTTTTAATGACAGCGTCGGCATCCTGCAATTTCACACATTAAAACATATTTTTAAAGAGACGACTATGGTGCTGATTGTATAAGGACGAAGCTTCCCACTCTTCAGACTATTAATAAGGGCTTCCCATAGAGAAGACAAATACATGCTTGATGCATTTTTAATCCTTTGCCAATACATTTGACTAAAGCTGTTTGCTGTTCCGATGACAGGATTTAACTTACCCTTCTGTAGCCAACGTTCCTGATTATTAATGACATTTAGGAAACTCAAGCTATAAAGTTACATTGCGGGGCAATTGTAGCCTGTCTGTCCTTCACACCCGGCAGAAAGGAACATATATCTGCATTGGGGGGTGGGGGGAGACCCCTCTTCCCAAGAATCTCCATACTATGCTCCAGGACTAAGAGGGCACCCCTGCAAGCCCAGGGCTGTGCTGCCCCGATGCCTCCCCACCCTCTCTGTGCAGGATCCTGGTCCCACTGTTCCCTTGCTTTTGGCTCTGCTGTAATCTTGACCACCATTTCCGTGAGAAACACTCCGCACCAGGGTGTGATAGGGTCTTGGCAATATTAAACCAAATTCACCAAGGGTATTTAGATTTCTCAGGATCCCCCACATCCAAATGCCAATAATAAAATCTTCCAGGAAGAAGACGCGGCAGGGAACGTGGATGGCTTTGAAACAGGGATCAAGGGATCAAGAGGCAGCTCTTGGATCTTAATAGGATACCAGCGGAGGGAAAAATCTGTACTGGGGCACGGCTGATTATTTTGTGCTTTTTTATTATTTTAAGAAACAAATTAATGCCTAGGTTAAAATGAAATTACATATGCGGATACCCTCCAGGCTGTCTTTATTCAGCCGGGTTCTGGAATGTTAATAAGAGCTGTAACCAGTGAGCAAAAGGACAGTGGGTGGGAACCCAGGCAGGTAGAAATGCTGGGAAGGTCGGGGGAGAGGGAATGCTTGGCTCTGGCTTCAGTGACTGATCTGGGGCCACAAGAACCTGACATACAGGTGGCAGCCCAAAAGAAAAGGTAAGAGACTTGGACTCACAATCTCCAAACTGGACCCCCTTATTCCATCAAGGAAGACTCATTCACACAAAAGCCTCTCGGCCTCGCAGTATTACACGCTTAGCCCTGACCCCCTATTATAATGAAAAGCCGGTCCCTCTATGCATCTCAGAAAATCAATATTGCATTTTACTAAGTTTGCGTTAATTTTACACCTTTCAGCCTCCGGGTGGGAATTATTGCTGCAAAGAAGAAGCATTCTCCCTGCTTCCCAGGCATCGGCGGCTGTCTGGCCATCAGGTTGGGAAAACCCTATCACTAGTTTTAAGGGGGGGAGGGGAGATGATGATGAAAAGAAGAAAGAGGGGGTACTGAGGGGGGCTACAGTTTGAGAGATTTTAATAGCTAATACAAGGATAGAACATAAAAACGTGGATCCAATTTGAGCAAAAGAGTCCCCATGTAAGCATTGCTTGTCAGTCTTGGGGTGTAGTGTATAGGGGCCGGCTCCTGAGCATGGCAGTCCAGAAATATAAAGTCCAGATTTAATTCCGATACAGAGAAATACAATTTCAAAACCGGACGTCTTATCGCTGGCATGTCCTACTGGAGAACTCATTTCCCTAGCAAAAGGCTGTCCATGCCATTATGTCCGACACAGAAGCAATTTACCACGTCAGAGACATAATTAAATGAGTTTTCATTCTTGGATTCCTTAAATATACTTATGGAATCTAAGGAAATGATATAATTTTTCATTTCCATAGCGAAATAGAAATAAAGAAAACACTACAAAGAATCACTGAATCTAAGAGCTGGTTCTTTGAAAAGGTAAACAAGATTGACAGACCGCTAGCCCAGTGAACCAAAATAGCATTTCAAATGTCAGTGAAATGGGAGGAATAATTGAAAAGTATCAATCAGAAAAGCGAAGGGTTCCCAAGGCCGGCCACAGCCCCCGGCCCAGTGCAGCACCTTTGCTTTGCTTTCCTGCCCCTTCTCCTCCCTGCTCGCCTTACAGGCCACCCGCTCCCCGTGGCCTCCCCCTAACCCTACCCCACTCACTGTGCAAGTTCAAATTCAGTCCCAGAAAAGAAAGGAGGTCTGCTTGGTCCCTGCTTTGTTTCAGAGGTAAAGGATGGGGAGGGGGGTGGTCTCCACGCCACCAACAGCTGAGGATGCTCACTCCCCCTAGGACCTTGAATCCCCAATAGACCCGGGATAAGTGTGCAGTCTGATTCCTCTAAAGGTTCTGGGAAGCCACATATTTTCATAAGTCGTCGAGATGGTGACACCAGGCCCCGATCCTCTGTATGATGACAGACAGCTTTTCCACAAAACTTGGGGTACAAAGGGCGCAGAATTGCCTTTCCATCATGGACCCTCTGCTGATGAGTACCAACCCACCAGACACAGAAATCTTCCTCTTGTGCGTGTGGAAGAAACATAAGAGGAGGGTTTATTATTATTTTTGTTCTGTTATTATTTCTCTCCTCTGGAAAAGGAGCAATGACAGAGCAAAGAAACAGTTTCATCCAAGTCCAGCTAGGTGAACTGGTCAGTTTATTAGGGATTTTTACAGGAGCACAGGTGACTCCTGCAAAAGCCCAGGCCATCATGGGTGACAACTCACAAAAGCTGCATCCTTAGAGCGCCCTGTGCAACACACAGGCAGCTCCACCAAAGAGTGCCCTCTTCCCCAAAGTTGTGTCCCACTTTGTAATCTTGGAGGTGGGCCTTGTGGTGGTTTGAATGAGAATGTCCCCCATAAGCTCCAAGTATTTGGACGTTTTGATCCCAGTTGATGGTGCTGTTTCAGGAAGTTTCAGGAGGTGCAGCCTTGCTGGAAGAAAACCATCACTGGGGGGCAGGTGCTAAGAGTTTTTAAGCCCTGCCAGATTTCCAGTCTCTCTGCTTCCTGTGCCTGCTTGAAGATGTGATCACTCTCACTTTCTGCTCTGGCTGCCTTTGCTGCTGTGCCTCCCACCATTATGGACCCTTACCCATGGAACCATAAGTTCAAATGAATTCTTCCCTCTGTAAGTTGCCTTGGTCATTATCTCTTATCACAGCAACAAGAAATAGCTAAATCAGGCTTTGTGAGTTTCTTGGGGGTTTCATAAGCCTCATGTCCCTCCAGGAGGGAACATTTCGATTGATGGAAACTCTCAGTATCCTTTCCCAATAAAAAGAGAAGAATTGCATCCAAGGATAAGACAGACCACTGTGACTTCACTGGAGCCCCCACACCCCGCTCCTGGCCGGAGGCACCTCACAACAGCACTACAGCCACTCTTCTCTCCCTCTGAAAGTTCCCAGATGGCATTGCACCTCTGGGCACTCACTGCCAACACTCTCTCCCTACCCAGCTTCACTGGCTCCATTCTCTGTGGATGCTCTCCCCAAGGGTCTACACACAGCCCGCTGCTTCTCATCCATTCCCAACTCAAGTATCAACACACCAACCTGCTTAGAGTTACAGCAACTGCTCCCTAATCACTTTATCTTCATCACAGCGTTTCTCTCTGAAACTATCGTCTGCTTTCTCCACTGCAAAGCTAGCCCCATGAAAGCAGGGTCTTGGTCTTGCTCCCCATTCCGTCTTTTCTTCTTAGATTGGGGATCAGATACAAAGTAGGTGCAGTGGTCCCCCTTTATCCATAAGGAATACCACTCCCTGTGCCTACATACTTTCCTAATTTCATTCTTCTGTTGCTGTGGTGAAAAGCCTGACAAAAAGCTACTTAGGGGAGAAAGGGTTTATAGTCTGTCATTGAGGGGACATCAAGGAAGCAACTTCAAACAGCTGGTCACATCCAAAACCAATGGGAACCGATGCACGCTTGTTTACTTATCCCCGGGCCCCCATCTACATTTGCATAATCCAGGACTCAAACACAAGGAATGGAGCCTCCCACAGTTGGCTTGATCTTTCTGTATCAATTAATGTAATCAAGACAATCCCCTGCAGACATATAGGGCCATCTCTCATTGATACTTTTTTCCCAGGTGATTCTAGATTCTGTCAAGTTAACAATTAAAACTAACCAGCGGGGCTGGAGAGATGGCTCAGGGGTTAAGAGCACTGACTGCTCTTGCAGAGGATCCGGATTTGATTTCCAGCATCCACGTGGTGGCTACGAACTGTCCTTAACTCCAGTTCCAGGGGAATCCGAAGCCCTCTTCTGACCTCTGCAGCATTGCACAACACAGGTGCACTCACATACATGCAGGTAATACACTCGTACACATAAAATAAAAATAATAAATAAAATAATTTTTAGAAAAAATTTTTTTAAAAAAACTAACCAACACTCCTGCCTATGGCAGGGTTTAGTTTATAAATTAAGCATAATAAGAGATTAACAAGAACTAACAGAACGATTATAACAGTATATTCTAATAAAAATCATGTGCACCTGAATTCTCTCTCCCTCTCTTTGAGTGCTATGGGGTGGGTAGTATATACAGTGTGGATACGTTGGTGGAAGGGATATTTCACCTCCCAAGAGGAACAGAAAGATGACTTGAAATTTCCTCATGTTAATTAGGACAGTTAACTAAAATGTATGTATTGCTGATTTGGGAACTTTTCATTCATATTTTCAGACCACACCTGACCACCAGTAACTGAGACTTGGGGAAAAGGAAGCTGTGGATGAGGAGCGCTAACACAGAGTATCACGGGGAGATCACCATTGCTGAACAAGTGCTTGGAAGGCCACTTACGTGCCTGGGGAACAGTGGGTCTCCAGAATGCTAGCCGCCTTCCTTTGTTGAATAGTTAGACCTGCAGATCCCTTCTCAGGAGCAAAGCAGAAGAAAGCACCATAGCAGGGCCAGGCTGCTCAGAGATGAGTCCTCAGGGTGGCATGGAGCCTACACGGGGAGAGTGGCTATAGTCCCTGGGGGAGTCCTCTGTCCTCTTCCAGGCCCTGGTGAGGTTAGGGCATCAGAGGACACCTGCTTAGAGCTGGGCTCCACAGCTGAGATCTCTGTGGTGTGCTGGCTGTCCACACACGTCAGCTCCTTGTCTACCCCCGAGGCCATCTGTCCTTGGACCCTACCTTCCTGCCTGCCCCCACCCCTGGGACCAGTCACTCCCTCCGACTCCTGCGGAGAGGGAGGATTGTCACCCCTCCCTCGGGTCCTCCCTCACATTCTGTTTTTCTCTGCTCTTAGAATTAGTTGGATTCTCTGGTATCTCCCTCCTGACCGCTAGGCTCTAAGACCTGGCTCTGCCTCTGGGCTGCAAGTCTGTATTCCCAGCTGGGGTCACCCATGCTAAAAATCGGTGAGAAGACGATAGCCCTGTGTACCACTCATGGGTGACAGCCCAGCACCCCAAACCCCAGCCTTGCCTCCCCCACAGGCCAGTGTCACAGGTGAGGGGACTGAGGCTCAGAGTAGTTGTTCCCAGCACTGTTCCTTGCAGAGAAACTCAGCAAAATAAAATTTAAAAGTTCACCATTACTGACTGCTATACTTTTCCAGTTCAAAAATACTCACGGCGGCACATTCTAGGGTTTTTGAAATTCAGATGTATTTTAGAATCAATGTGAATATTTAACACGGGGCTGTTTCTCTGTTCTAGAAAAATCTGTCGTTCCATCTGATAGTGACTGGCACTTCAGAGAAGAGGAAACACAGGGTCACGAACTCGGCAACCCTGTCATTGCTCCCAAAGTGCTGCTCCTGTTCTGGGGGACCCCTGCTACCCCACAAATGTTCAGAGACTCCCACCAGGGAAGTGAGCGTCATGGGCTCCTGCTGAGGGTGGTTGTTCTCATGTGTGTGTGTGTGTGTGTGTGTGTGTGTGTGTGTGTGTGATTTAAAGCTGCCCAACCCTTTCCTTTGGGGACATCGTCTTGTCTCAACATTCCTCTTTTCCTCATCTGACCAGAGACCCCTGAGCTGTCCTCACTGGCCTCTGCTGGATTGCTCCCGTTTTCTGATGTCCTATAGCAAAGCCATAGCTTGTAGCTTTGTTACATCTAAAATAATGCCCACCCAATTGCCACTGCTGGATGCTCTGTTTGTCAAAGTGGCAACTGGAGACTGATCTGCTGGGTCTGCTCTGCCTCTGTTGGTTCCCATTCTGTTGCTCCAGGTCTCCAGTTAAAGTTATACAAAGAAGCAAATCTGCTAAACAAACACCAACGTTCCCTAGCCCTTGACCAACTAAGAGAGCCGCCATCCCCTCCTCAGGCAGAAAGCATGCTGCCAAGCTGAGGGAGAAAGTGACCCCGTGAATCACCATGTATCAGGTATGTACATAGGGTCCAGCATCCAATTTGGCCACAGTGTCCAGGCCAACCTGGTTTGTCCTATTGGCCTACAGCCTCTTCTACAAGATGTGAGCTTGGTAGGAAGGGGATGAGCAACCCTGGGGCAGGTCATTCACCCAACCTGAATCTTGTCACTATAAAACGAGGCCACAAATCCCAGTTGCTCTGAGGATGACAGTTTTGCTTTGAGGGTCACATACACTGCCTCCCAACCACTCCAGCCAAATGACTGTAACTATCATGTGCTCTGGTCCCCAAGCTTTACACACCAGCTCATTCCCTACTCAAAACAGTCCCATTCCAGAGCCCAATAAGCTGAGTCTTTGAAAGGCTCTGGGGACTTCTCAAAGAGTTAGATGAAGAGTCTGAACCCCAGGAAGCCTGGCCCCGGAGTCCACACTGTGAACTATTACCACACGCAGTCCTCACCTGTGTTCTGCCTACATCACACTGGACAAGGAGCAAACATCCCCAAGTATTAGCAAAAACAGAAATGTCCCACACAAGAGATGCCAAGTCCTGGAAAGACAGTGAGGGCTGCGGCTGCTCAGAGTAAGCAGGCTCTTAGTAAATATTTGTTGTGCAACCTAGTGATCTGCCCAGAGATCAACATTTCTTCAATCTATTAATGAAAACTGTGGCATCAGAAATCTATCAGCATTGGAACTGGAGTTTTATGAAGAATGTCAGCAAGCCAGGGCCTTCCTCAGAACATGCAAATCCAAGACACTCAGTCTGCCCTGCCAGCTGCTGGATCGTTCTGGTTCCTCCAGGCCAGTGTGGCTTTCCTGCTTTCCCGGCATTAGCCCATGCAACACATTACAGAATGTTAAAGAGAAAAGGAAAAGAAACAACTTTCTACTTGGGAGAGATGAAGGCCTGGCTTGTGTTTTGGAAGACGGTTCTTGGACACCCCTTGATTCTGCATCTTAATGTATGTTTTCTATGTCTGGCTAAATCTTCTGAAATCTCTTCCTGCTAAATTAATAAGTTATTTTAACTACATTTAAAAAGAAAGAAAGGGAAGCTGGGGGAGTTGGATCAGTGGGTATAGCACTTGCCACCAAAGAGGAAGGATGCCAGGACACTTCCAGGAAGATGGGAGACAGGGACAAAAGAATCCCTGGAAACTCACAGGCTGGCTAGCTTGACATCTGCAGACACAAACAACAAGAGATCCTGTCTCAAACAGGTGGAACGCGAGGACTAACACCCATGTCCTCTGACACATGTATGCAATACCTGAGGAGGCCAGAAGAGGGCATTGGATTCCCCACCCCAAGTTATAAACAGCTGTCAGCCACCACGTGGGTGCTGGGAATCGAACCCAGGTCCTCTGCAAGAGCAGCCAGTGCTCTTAACCACTGAGCAAACCCTGGCTCAATGTTCTTTCTTCAAAAGGAAATTTCAGATGTCAGACTGAACCCTTCCTCTAGGACTGGCTGATAGCCTTGGTTCTCTCTCACTCAACTTCACAGCATGGGAGGCCCGCAAAGCAATTCAGCTTTGGATGAGATGTCCTAGTCTTTTTTTTTTTTTTGACCTCACAACCTAAGTTTGCACATCGCCTAGAATAACCTGCATTTGCTGAACCTCCCAGGAAAGCATCTGATTTTCTGTTATTTATCCACACTACATTATCAGTATGCCACCACGACTCTCTCTTACTTTCTTCTTTTGCAGAACCAAGGATAGACCCAGGGCCTTGCACATGCCAGGGATGGACCCACTATACCACTGAGCCATATTTCCAGACCTCAAGATCCCTTTTGATAAATGCAGCAACCATCACGAATCCCAATGTAGGCCAGAATATAGAGGAGATGCCCCTCTCCTCTCATTCTGGCTGACGCACAGCTATTAACACCGCTTTAGAATTAGAGCTAGAAATTGAGACCACAGAGGCCAAATCCGAGACCTCCTTCCTGCACATTAATTTGTACCAGAACTCCCCAACAAGGCACTTGACTTATGTGTGGCTGTCAAGTAATCTGTCCTCAACATAAGCAGTGAAAGCCAAACCTTGCCCTGAATAGATGGGGTTGGTAGGTAAACAGAGCCTAAGGGTGGAGAACACACAGAGCAGAAGTCACCGGCACGTTTTCTCTGTCCTGAGTGTCAGAGTCTTTGTGGATCATAGAATCTCAGTTCTGCCTGCTCAGAACAAGAGCAGCCACAGGCAACACACTGAACACTGGCTGTGCACACTTCACTGCACACACTCCACCGCACACACTCCACTGCACACCACACTCCACTGCACACACTCCACCGCACACACTCCACCGCACACACTCCACCGCACACACTCCACCGCACACACTCCACTGCACACACTGAAATTTGAATCCCATGTAATTTTTGTGTCTTGATTTTTTTGTTGTTGTTCCTGCCATTTAAAAATGTGAGAACTGGGGCTGGAGAGATAGCTCAGCAGTTAAGAGCACTGACTGCCCTTGCAGAGGACCCTGGTTCCGTGCTCAGCGCCCACATGTCCTCTTCTGGCCTCCACAGGCCTTTCATGACACAGGTGTACTTACATCCATGCAGGCAATACACTCATACATATAAAATAAAAATATTAATTTTTTTAATGTGAAAACCAGGCTGGGATGTGGTTGAGCACTTTCCTAGCAAGGGCAAATCCTTGGATTCAGTCTCCAGTACCGCAGAAGAAGATAACGGAAATGAACAAATGAATGAATGAATGAATGAATGAATGAATGAATGAAAAAACATTTTTGCATGTCTTGTGGGCCGTGATGAGATAAGCCAGCAAGGATTATGTTGGACAAGATTTGAGATGACTTGGGTTTTAGTCCCACTTCAGCTCCTAACTCACAGGAAGCCTCAAGCAAGCCACATCTGGCCCAGAGCTCTCCCTCCAGCCCCAATAAGGCGAAGGACAGGGTCTTGTGCTCCCCAACATCCTTCAAGGCCCTGTGAAGCCCACAGAGTATCACACCAAAGACAGTGTCCTTGAATGTCCAAATCTCCTGGCATCTGCTTGAAAACACTGCTCTGACAGGCCTAGCAGCACAGGCCTATAATCACAGCTAATTGGGAAGCGTACAAGGTCTGCCCAGGCTACAGCGTGGGTTTCAGACTAGCTAAGGCTACTTAACAAGACCTTGTCTCCCAATAAAATATAAAAAGAGCACTGGGGGATTAGCTCAGTGATGGAGCACCTACCTAGCATGAGTAAGGCCCTGGGTTCAGTCTATACCCATTACTAAACACACACACACACACACACACACACACACACACACACATGCATGCACGCACATGCACATACACACATGAGCACACACATATACATGAGTGCACATGCACATACAAACTGGAATCTATGTGCACGCACACACATATATACGCGTACAAGCACAGATACACACATGTACATCCTGCTTTGTGCCCTTATCATGTTTATAATAAGAAAGCTCTCAAATGTTTAAGGGGAGAAAAATAAGTGACAATAGAACATTATCATGAAAGACATGTCCGTAAAACTCCACTTGGGTTTTCATACACCAAAAGAGGTGATTGGGGTGGGGGAGGCAAGCCTCGAATCAGAACGCTTCGCTGCGGAGAAGACCCGAGGTCCACCAGGAAACCTCCAAGGCTACCCCGTGCTCCAAAAGCCGCAGTGTCCTGTTCACGGCTTCAAGTAAAGCTGATCCAGGCTTTCTTTCCGAGAAAACTAAAACAGCAGGGTTAATATTGATGCAGCGACGGGAAAGCAAACAGACAGGCAGGGACAAGACTGCACCCAGCCTCCAAACCACATGTAAAGTTGGAGCTAAAATGTCATATGCATATGTAATTTATATGCAAAACGCTCCTATCACAGGGCCACGGGCTGCCAAGGTTCCTCTCCCTACCTCCACGACACCCGCGGAAACTGCAATTGCATATTATCAGTCACCTACCAAGGGCAAGTCTGTGTGAGGAGAACACAGAAACTTTCTTAAGGCCAGGGTATTAAATTCTTCTCGCACGCCGCTTTCCTAGGAACTCAGCAGGTTTCGGCAGGAAGACCTATTTTTGCTCCTGTGCGGGCTCTGTCCCTGGCACTGAGTGACTGGAACAGACTGCACACAACTCTGCCAAGAATCTGAGGCTCTGATGATGTGAGCCAACCTCAGACTAATAATTTTATATCTCAATATAAGCAAAAGAGTTCCATAAAAATAGACCGCTTTTAACAGGCTGGTATTCTGTGCTCAGAGGGCTGGAGAACGCGGATGCCGAACATCTTTCCCCTCTCTGGGTACCTAACTTTAGCAGCTTCCATATGGGTATCTGTCTGATCACTGAACTTGGGATGAGAATGTTGAATGAGACATGACTTCAAACGCCACGCCTGGGCTTCTTTGGAGGTGAAGTACCTACCCGTGTGTGTATCACACTTCCTTCTTCCCATTTCCAGAAGACAGAAAACAAACAAACCCAAGGCTCAGACTCCTGGTATTCCTCACCAAACCTATGTGAGTGTCAGACAATGAGTATCAGGCTTATTAATGAGAAAAAGGCTGATGCTGAGGTGCGGTGAACAGTGTCTGAGCCCCACGGTCCCTCACAGCCACATCGTCCCGGGGATGTCTATTTAGCCCACTCCTGCAGTGAGTTTCCTTAGGTCTCTGTGCAAAAACTCACCCCCACATGATGTTCCAGCACTACTTTCTACAGGTGCACAAGCCCAAACTGCTCTGTTCTTGTACGGTGGAAGAAGAGACTTCAGCATCCAGGTCAGGAGCGGGAAATCAGCTGGACAGGAGGGATATGGAGGAATTGGGGGAGCACGTCAAATCCTTTGCAAACCTTTACATTCCTTGGGGGGTCCCTGGGGAAGTAGAACCGTCGCAGTAAGGGGGTACATTTAGGAAGGTAGATTTCGGCATTGTTGGGCCCAGAAGCCCACCATTCTGAAGGGTATCCCAGCGAATTGGAAATCCTGCTCAGTCAGTGACGCTACTTGAGTTCAAACATCACAAGCCAGCCTAGGGCCTGGGAACTCAAGCAGAATGTGATGTGACTGTCTCCGGGCAGAATTTCCACTGCTGCTTCTAGAAACCTCTACTGTGGCTCATGAGGCCTTCTGATTGATCTGTGAGGATCCACCCTCATCACCTACAGTAGCCTTCTTTCCATACCTAAGAAACAGTGTCACAGCACCCTGTGTGCTCATGACCGAGTAGCTGATGTTCAGAATACACCTCACAGGGAGAAGTTAAACTAGGCTTAGCCAGGGGAAGGGGCCATCTGGGGGGTGAGGGACCACACCCCAAGAAGCAAGCAGGGAGGCATGAGGGGTCATCTGTTCTGAGGGTCCTTCGTAGATGCAGCCTTAACTTCGTTTGTCACCAAGGGCTGCACTTGCCATGGCAAGACGGAGATCCAGTCTGGGGTAAACTCAGCAGGGCCAAGCAGCTGCATGGTCCTGGGGAAGAGTATCAGGATTTGTTCACGCATGAGCCCAAAGGCTCTTCTGGTCTGAGTAAGAAGTAGAAGGGGAGCTCACACTGCCGAGAAAAGCAGCCATGATCACTTTTGGATCTGGGAGAAGCCTTGGGCATCCAAATCTTTCTGGAGACACAAATTCATATATCAACAGCATCTCTAGTAAAACATGCAGGGCAAGCGGCAGTAAATATTTGTATAAAGCAAAGAGCATTGTGTGATGAACTGACATGAGAACTCAACACCAGACTTTAAACATCCTGCATAAATCTGGGAGTCCTCCAAAGGAAGTAACTTCTTTACCTTAGAAAGAAAAGAGGGTTGGGGAGATGGCTCAGTCAGTAAAAGGCTTGTCTTTCAAATACAAGGACCTGAGTTCAAACCCCAGAATCTGCGTAAAAAATAAGCCAGGCATGACAACATGCATTTGTTATCCCAACACTGGGGAGGCAGAGACAGGAGGATCCTTGGGGCTCACTGGCCACCAGCTTTGTCTACATGGTGAGTTCCAGATAAGTGAAAGACCCTGCCTCAAAAAACAAGGTAGACAGGGCCAGAGGAACAACTGAGATCAACCACACAGGCACACACACAGAGACATACATCACAGACACACATACCATATACACATACATCATAGACACATAGACACACACATATACACATAGATACACACATACTTACATCACACACACCATACACATACATAAGAGACACAAAAACATACATTACACATGGACACACACAGGCATATACACAGGCACACATACCACGGACACACAGACACACACACACACATACCATACACATACATAACAGACACAAATACATATATTACACATGGGCACACACAGGCACACACACACACACATACACACACACACACACACACACACACTCACAAAGACCAATATTCAATATTATTCTTTTTTTCTTTTTCCCCTTTCCTGAGCTGAATGCTATAATCCTTCCTAAGGTTTTTTTTTTTATTTTATTTTTATTAATTCTTCAGAAGTTGGTTGTATTTCAAAATTTTCTGAGACTTCTTCAATGTTAGATCATCTCCCTGAAAATATCTTACATAGTATATGTTAGTTAGCGTTTCTTAGTTTTTCTCATCATGTGACAGAAGTTACTTAAGGGAGGAAAGGTATATTTTGGCTCACAGCTTAGAGGGTCTAGTCCATCAAGGCAAGGAAGGCACAGACCAGCTGTCTGAGGCTGGCCATGGCAGAGGAGTTGAGGGGGGGGCGGGGTGAGGCAGTAGAGAACTTGGGCCAAAATCAGGACCAGGCATTAACCCTCAGTGGCCTGCATTTGCGAACTAGGCCCTACGCCTCAAAGGTTTCCCAACCTCCCAAAACAGCACCACCAGCTGGAGACCAAGTGTTCAAATACAGGAGCCTATGGGGGACATTTCACACTCAAACTGTAACAGTATATGACTAAGCCGACTGTAGAAAGCCTTCAGGGTGGGAGGAGACCTGGAGGAAACTTGTGGTGCTTCTGATGAGCAATGTCCCTTGGCCCACCAGCCCAGCAGGCGGAAGGGGCAGTGTTCATCAGAGATGCTCATGAGGCAGCCTGCCTGGGCTCCAGACCCACCTGGCCACCTGCGTGCTGTGTGGCTTCAGGCAAAGTAATCTTGAACAGTTTCTTACATACGAAATGGGAAGACTGAGGCCGTCTGTCTGTGCAGAGAGCCAGCACAGCCCATGCAGCCAGTTACTGTGGCTTTCTACACTGCAACAAAGTCTGCTCTGCGTCTTTGTCAGAGTAACTGAAGAACCAGACTTAGACGGTGCAAGGGCCTTGTGTTGACAAGTGTTGAATATTCTACAAATGGCACTCTCAGACTTGAGCTCTGGGGCTGGACTTCTCCAGCATCCCAGGTTGACAGAGGAACCACAGGCCAGAGCGTTCGGCTTCATCCCTGCAGGTGAGGCCTACAGAGATCCCTGCTTGCTGTCTGGCTTCCCCAGAGCCCACCTCCACCACCTCCATGGGGCTAATCTGAAGGTTAGAGGCTCCAGGCTGTGTCTTGGCTGCTCACCAATGAATTATGTACTTATCCATGTTGCACGTATGTGTATAGAGCTGGGACTAGAAAGAAGGTAAAGAGGACATCTTGATTCCGAGTTACATTCCCCCGTAGCACAATTGAAACGCTATTTATTCTATTCTCTCCGTATTGATCGGTAATTTTCATTTTCTAATTTCAAATAAAACCTCTTGCTGCAGTCAGAGTGGTCGGCTCCTGGACGTAACTTCGCGGCTCATTTTAGCTTCATCGCTTAAAGCTGTTTTGTTACCATCAGTCTTAAGTGGTAATTCCACTTTTCCAATTAGATTGTGGGAACAAACCAGATAAATGGACTCTTATCCCCAAGCCATAATCTCAACCTAGCCATCAAGATGGGACAACGACGAACAACCATGCGCTCCCCGTCGCCTGCTCTGGAGCCAGAGCCCTCCCCTGCATCCCCTGCCAAGTGAGCCTGGAGCCCTCCCCTGCCGTCCCTGCTAAGTGAGCCTGGAGCCCTCCCCTGCCGTCCCTGCTAAGTGAGCCTGGAGCCCTCCCCTGCATCCCCTGCTAAGTGAGCCTGGAGCCCTCCCCTGCATCCCCTGCTAAGTGAGCCTGGAGCCCTCCCCTGCATCCCCTGCTAAGTGAGCCTGGAGCCCTCCCCTGCATCCCCTGCTAAGTGAGCTGTGCTCGCTCAGAAGTGCAGCGACGCTGGAGAGGCGACTGGAGAACCGAGCTGATGTTCAGAGGGCTGGCAGCCTCACAGCTTGCCTCCAGCCTTATCTGATAGGTGGCCCCTTCCGTCCTCATGCAAAGGACAGCTGAATTTAGAAGGGAAGGAGGGCCGGGGAGCCAGCTCAGTCAGTGAAGTCCCTGCATGCAAACATGAAGACCTGAGTTCAATCCCCAGAACCCACGTAAAAGAAAAAGAAAAACCAGACATGGAGGGACATGCTTGTAATCCCAGTGGTAGGGAGGTGGAGACAGGCAGCTCCCTAGGGCTTGCTGGCCAGCCAGCCTAGACTACTTGGTAGGTTTCAAACCAAGTGAGAGACCCTGTCTCAAAAAACAAGGTGGACAGCACCTGAAGAAAGACACCTGAGGTTTTTCTCTGCCCTCCACACACGTGCATGCACCTGCACATGCATGCACATGCATACACACACATGCACATGCATACATACATAACATATATACATACATACATACATACATAACCCAATGGGCCAGGAAGATGGCTCACTGGGAAAGGCACTTGCTGCCAAGCCTGACTGAGTTCAATTTCCTGGACCCACATGGTGGAAAAAGAGACCTAACTCCCCCAAGTGTCCTTTGTCCACACACATGGGCTCACACAAATAAATAATAAATAAATAATAGATAGATAGATAGATAGATAGATAGATAGATAGATGATAGATAGATGATAGATAGATGATAGATAGATGATAGATAGATAGGATTTTTAGATTAGAAGAAAAAAAAGAAGAGCAGGAGTGGCTCACAGTGGCATGAAGGGGATCGGACAATGTCACAGGGAGTCCTATTCATGCGGAGCCAACCATCCGCCACACCAGCCACCACTGACCATGTTGAGAAACCTTAGAGATCAAACTGTGTGTGACAAGAACGTGTAGCATTGTGCAGTCTCCCGCGATGGGTCTCATCAGCCAGTGCTAAGGATTTGACAGGGAGTCCCGAGCCCTCTGCACTATCTGGGAAACAAGAATGAGAAGACCTTAGCACAGCAGAAGGTGCCTTTATCTGTGAGTTCAGGTTCTGTGGCCATCCTAAAATAATAATTGGAGAATTCCTGAAATAAACAATTTCTAAAGCTTACTTTTTATCACTGTACATTGCTAGAATTGTCTTCTATTATTAGTTATCGTTAATCAGTTGTTCCACCTAATTTGTAAATTAAACTTTATCATAGGTTTGTACAGATAAGAAAAACCATGGCATATGTAAGGCCCAGGACTCTCTACAGACTCAGGTGCTGGGGGTCTTGGGGTATCTCCCCTGTGTTTGGGGGCACCCCTTTATTCTAGTGACACAAATTTGGCAAAAGCTATAAACCCAAAACAGCATACCATCAGGAGCCCAGAGAAAGGCAGCCAGGAGAGGGCAGGCGTGCTTCCCATCCTCTCAGGCCTGGTTCACACGTGGTTCCCAAGCAGCAATGCCAAGATTGCACCCTGGGGACCCAGAAGCCCAGCAGATGCCCATCTCTCATCCGGCTGCCTACAGCACCAGTTGCTGGGCAGAGCTGTGGGGAGAGAAGGAAGCAGGGCTTCTCACTGCCAGGAGCCAGTGGATATGGGGGAAACAGAGCACCTGGGGGGTGGGACTTTGAGGTGGCCATGCCCCCTCAGCATTGCAGGAGGGACAGCTGAATTTAAGAAGGGCAGTTTAGAAGGCCAGGGCACACTGGGCCCCAGGAGCTGGTCACATTGGTGTTGCTGTGCTCAGAGACAGCTGGAGGGGCGATGTCTGGACACAGGACGTGCACTCTGAGCTCAGCAAGAGACCCAGAGTCAGGGAGCCAGGCACAGCTTCATGGTGACTGGACAGTTGCTAGTCTGGATTTTCCTGAGGGTGTGCCCAGCAGCCTGGCCTAACAGCCTCAGCACCCCAATTTCCAAGAGCGCAGCTCAATGTTTGGCTCTACACTCCAACAGCACGTTTTCAGGCAGCCGTCCAACTCTCCAGACAGACTAGAATCAGATGAGAATGAGCCCCCAGCTCACTGAGCACATGTGTGTGAGGGGACACATGCATGTGTGTGCGCATGCATGTTGGAGGACAGAGTTCAATACCCCCGTCTTCCTCAATCGCTCTCCAACTTTTGTTTTGAGACAGGGTCTTTCACTGGCCTGTACCTCACTAATTTGGCTTAGCCCATTGGCCTGCAAGTCCCAGGGAGCCTCCTGTCTCAGCCTCTCCAGTGCTGGGATTATAGGCAGGTGCAGCAGGCTTGGCTGGAGGTAGAACCCAGCCCTCAAAGTACTTCAGCAAACACTAGAGATGCTGACTGAACCATCTCTCCAGACTTTAAGGTCTTAAGATAATCTTAAGTGTCCCAACCCTCCCTCAAAGGCTCCTGTGCTAATGGTTTGTCCCCAACTGTGGCACTCTGGGAGACAGGTATAATCTTAAAAAAAAAGGGGTAGGGCTGGAGAGATGGCTCAGGGGTTAAGAGCACTGACTGCTCTTGCAGAGGACCCAAATTCGATTCCAAGCACCCACATGGCGGCTATGAACCATCCTTGACTCCAGTTCCAGGGGAATCTGATGCCCTCTTCTGACCTCTGTGGTGCTGCATGACACGGGTGCACTCACAAACATGCAAGCAATACACTCATACACATAAAATAAAAATTATATATATATGAGGGGTGCCCTTGATGGGGAGATTAAGACCTTGGATCTTCTTCCACTCCCTGCTTCCTGACCACTGCGAGATGAACAGCTTTCCTCTACTTCATGCTCCCACCATGACAAAGGCCTCACCACGTAAGAGCACTAGGGGACGGACCAAGCTCAGTGCATAAGCTCCCTGGGCCCAAACAAAAGTCTTGGTGATGAAACTACATCACAGATACTCTTCCTTCTCCCGTTCACAAACCGAAATCCAAACCCATTGCCAAGGCAGCCTCAAGGGTCAGAGCAGCTGATAAGTGGTCCAGTGCCAAGGCAATGACTTTCCATAGGTTACTGGACTCTCCACCTCTTCTGCAGCAAGCCTCAATATTATCATCACTTCCATAGTGGTGCATGGCACTGAAATCTGTGTGCACAATGTCAGTCCATCCTCACCTAGCCGGGCAGAGCTCACAGCCCTGCCAGGGCTAACAAAGAGACCATCTGGTGTGGAGCCTTGGGAGATGCACCTGACACTGAAGCAGGCAGAGATTTCACAGCACGGTCTTCCTGCCTGCCTCATGGAGAGTCTGTGTCTTACCGATCCTTCAGTCTCTGTACCCTGCCTGGCCACCTACTAGAGCACGCTAAGTATTGGCTGAAAGTGACTAGCTCTTAGCAGACTGACAAGGACATGTTCATGTGGGTATCTGTCTAATGCCCATCTCTGCCATCAGTCTGTAAGCCACCTGGAAGACAGTGGCTGTTTTCTGCACTTCATGTCTCTAGGCTCCACTTCAAGGCCCTTGGCAGTCAGTTGTGGGATGGTCGGAGGAGCAGCTCTGGGAACCTTTAGGTCACAGTCAGTGCCTGGTGAGTTCAGTGCCTGGTGAGTTCATAGCCCCCTTCAGGCCATGATCAAAACTGGAGCACTCCCACCCCAAAGGAAAGAAAGCTACGCCTGAAGTCAAACAGAGAGAGGGGCACAGAGAAGCAAGACAGGTCATCAGGGAGCAAGCAAGGACAAGGGCCAGGAATGGCCTACTGGGCTCCGTTTTGGCTGGGCTTCTTGGATTCCCTCTTCACGGGTGTCAGCAACACACATAGGTGGTCAACAGGAGCCAAGCGTGACATTCAGCACAACACATCTATCTGCTGCAGACATTGGTGGCTGGGCTGCTCGCCTCTGCACGCCCCAAGCACAGCCCTCCATGGCTCTCTGATCCGTACACCAGGGTTGTGTCCCATGGCCTTTGCCCTTTATTCCTCCAGCTTCAAGGCCGCACCAGGAGAGACAAAAGTACTAAGCACTGAGTACTCTCACTCCCCAGTTTACTCTCAGATTATAAGTGCATGACCCTTCCCCAGCACAAAAAGCTGTCACCATGATAACAACAAAGGATGCCAACTTGGCAACAAGTGACATTCAAACCAAAAGGGACATTGACCTGACTCCACCCAGCACCCCACATACTCTCCTCCTATGCCAGGGGAAAGGATACAAAAGAGAGTCCTTACCTATTCACATTCCTAAATGAGGACAGGAAAGACTCAACTGCCATTACAATTTCCTGCCAGAAGTAGAAGGAAGGCAATTGAAGAGCAGAGGCGTGTTCGCATTAAGATCCCCTCTGCTCTCCACCTGCCCACGGTTATCCCTGCCATCAGTGCTGGGCAGGCAAAGGGACAGTGCCCTCAAAACAGGAAGTCCCCACCAACCAAGCTGAAAGAAAGTTATCTCTCATAAGATGTGGCCACAGACTTTTCTCCTAGTCCAACGTCACAGGTGTTTTGCTCAGAAAACCCACGTGATCCAGGCCAGGGTGCTAAGAATGGTTCTTACAAGGGTGAGAGAACTCGAAAGAATATTTGGGGGTGGGGGCCGAGGAGATATTTCACCCAATAAAGCCCTTCCCTTGCAAGAACAAGGACCTGAGTTTGATCCTCAGAACCTACAAGTCGGGCATATAGTGGTATACGCTGGTAATCCCAGTGCAGGGGAGGCAGAGGCAGGCAGATTGCTGGGGGCTCACTGGTCAGCCAGCCGGTGAACAGAAGCCAATAGCAGACCCTGTCTCAAACAAACAAACAAACAAGCAAAACAAACAAAACAAAAACCTGTGGAACTGGTAAGATGTCAGCTGGTAAGAGTGCTTGCTGCCAAGCCTGAGGACCTGAGTTCAGACATGGTGAAAGGAAAGAACTGACTCCTGCAAATTGTCCTCTGACAGAGAGAGAGAGAGAGAGAGAGAGAGAGAGAGAGAGAGAATAGCAGCACACACACATAGGAAAGCATAATCTCACAAAATAAATAAATTTAGGGGCGGAACAGTTAACAGTTGAGACCACTTGCTGCTCTTTCGGAGGACCTGGGTTCAGTTGGCAGAGCCTACACAGCGGCTCACAACTGGCTATAGGCCCAGTTGTAAGGAATCCAGCACCCAATTCTGGCCTCCTTGGGCACCAGGCACACATGTGGTACACCCATATGCATGCAGGCAAAACACATACATACATACATACATACATACATAGGTACATACATACATGCATACATACATACGTACATACATACATACATAATTAATTAGCTAATTAATTAAATGGAGGAATGACTTTCAAAGTTGTCCTCTGACCTCCATATGCAAGTTTATACATGTGCACATGAGCACACACACGCGCACACACACACACACACACACACACACACAGCAGAAAGCATTTGGGGAGACCCAAAAATCTCAGGACATTGACTTTTCTGTGTCCCGCAGGAAGTGACAGCCTGGACTACTTTTAGGGGGTTCATGAACATGTTTAAGTTTAAGATATTTTAAAAACAGAATAAAAATGTGAATACACTAACAAACGACTCCAACCAGGGTTATCATCATCTCTGTTGTAAAACGTCATTTATAACTTTTCTTACAGAGCAAACAACCCGAGAAAGTAGAAGCGTCTGGAGAGGGGGCAGGAAGCTCAACGCCAGCTTCGTGAAGGCGAGGGGGGGCGGCCAGTCCTCCTGAGGCACAGAGCGCTGGGAAATGGGGAGTGCATGCCACTACCCCCAAGCTGGTGACCTTCCGTAATTCACTTCCCTCCCCTGACTTGGAAGATTCCATCTCTCCTCCCATAAGTTCCTGAGTTTGAGAGCTGACCTCTGTGAGCTGTCCCAGGTGATGTCACCCCTCTTAATAGGGTAGGTGTAAGTCAGGGTGAGACAGAGACCCACAGCACTCAGGTTGGGAACTTGACACTTACGGAGGCGATGATTCATTATGGCCCACAACGCCACACTCCTGGTAGACAGAGGACAAAAGGGGACATAATGTCAGGCCTGCTATCTTCTTAAAAAAATCCTGTCTTGCAGCACAATTGGGGGCCCCAGGGAAGTCTTTCCATGTGTGAGGAAAAGCCCAGGAGGTCCCAAATAGTACCTCAAGTTCAAGGGGAAACCGGCAGGCGAGGAGAACCCCAAGACTTCATCCCTCTGTCGCCCAGTTCAGCCTGGGGTGGCAGCCTGACTGCCGACGACCCAGTGGGTCTAGCCGCACCTCAGAGTCCCCGCCTGGTAATCTCTACATAACCTTTGCGAGCGCCTGCATATTTCACCCTTCCAAGCGAGCACTCCCATTTTTTTTGTCATTCCAATTTCATTTCCCGGGCTGTGCGGACTGCGGGCTCAGCAGTCGCTCCGGTCTGAAGTGACTCCTGGGACCTCCTCACTGTTCTATATGCAAATGGCCTTGCACCTGGGCAGCCGAGCGGGCTTGCAGACAGTTTAGTTATGCAAATCTGATTGATCGGGAGCATATTGCAGGAGCTTGCGCAGGCCTGGGACCCCGGCTGCTATATTTCACTGGCTAAATTCCTGAAGAAGGGGGGAGAAATTAAATGCCAGGCATTTTGATGCATACCCCTTCAACCGTCGTGCGGTGGTGGTTTTCCTCTGAATGCGTTCAGCGCTTGGGTTAGACATTCCTAAGGCAATTTTTGCACGCAGGGTGCGCGTTATTGCTGAATTAACAGAAGGCTTGTTTTCCGTGTAAAAACCCAGTTTCTATGATGTCACTAGCACAATGGGTCTGTCAGTCGATTTGAAATAATTCCCCAGGCAAATGCAGTAAAGGCAGCGTTAAAAAAAATAATAATAATTAGATCCTTCGGCCTCAAAATGCTCACCCAAGTGGAGGGAGTCGAGCAAGTTGCTCTGACTTGATTCTCCTCTACAGCAAAAGGTAAAATAAACCGCAGGGACACTGATTACACATTGTCATCCTGTGTGGAAACGTCTGTCTATTTCCTAAACACTGGGTTTGAAAAGGGGAGATGGAGCAGCAGCAGTGGCGGCTGCCTGGGCAAAAATAAATTTCAAAGAAGGAACTCGAATCCGCTCGAATCTGCTTAAACTAATAAATTCTGTATCCAACACATCGCATTCATGAGTGCTGAAGTCTGTGACTCCAGAGGCTTGGGAGCCTGGCTCGTCCTGGAGCTTCGCATTCTCCTTATTGATTTATAATCACTGATAAATAAGATACACGTACACAGCACACGAAGGCTGCAAAAGGAAAATAATACGTATATATTTTTGCCAGCGTCTCTCCCTACCACCCAGCACCCGTGCGTCAAAATTAAAAATAAATCAATGTTCCGTGAGGGGAAAGGAGGGTGATGGGAGGTGGCAAAAAGAAAGCATATATTTTGCCTGGTGTCTCACCCATCCTGGGAGGGGCTGCGAGGAGAGTGTGAACATCGCAAACCCTGGAGGGAAGGGAGGGCGGGTGTGCAGCTGGCTGTGGACCTCCTCTGGTTGCCAGATTGCGCTGATGTCCACGTTAGCAGACACACATTCATTCACTGATTCCCCGACGGCAGCTTGGGCCGGCATTTACATGGGTGTGGTTACATGTTCATCTACGCAGACCTGCTCATGTGGACACATCCTACCCATGTGAATATTTGCAGACAGCGTGCTAGTCTGCAGCGGAAAAGCAACGGAGAGAGGGAGAGGGCATGTGCGGCCGGAATTTACAACACGCTTGGCAGAGGCCTTTGTTTGCCCCCCGTCCATATCTGCTCTCATATGGGAATACTGGGATGTCCTTGAGAGCAACAGAGTCTTTCTCTGCTCTTGGTGAGCTTAGCTTAGAAGAACTAGGATCCCAGAAAATTAGAGGGACGCCAAAGCCACCCTGCATCAGTGGGTTTAGGGCTCTTGCCCCAAGAATTTGAAGAATGAAATTCACCAGCCACAGAAGGTGAATTTTAGAGGGACGCTTAGTATTTCTCACTACATGCCCCCTGATCTCCACATGTTCTTATGCATGCATATGTATTACACACACATGCATGCATGTGCAAACATGTGCATTGTCTGTGCAAAATGTACATACCCATGTGTCCCTGAATGCACATACATACGTGATCCCACTCTACACACAGAAGCAAGCCCAAATATGGAAATTCGTGTATATGCATGTTTATGCAGATATGGACACATATCTATTCGTGCACACATGTATATACCTTTTAAAAATGGCCATCTAACCCGGAAAACCCAGCCAGAGGGTCAAAAACAAAGATCCTGGGAAAGGTCAAGTGTAATCCCTCCCCACTACGGCCCAGCACATCCCTCCCAACACTGACTAACAAAGGGGCCTCCATACTTTGACTGACAGAATTCTTAATTGTATCCACTCATTCATGACAATTTGATTAAAATATTACGCCAAAGTCTCACCCCCTGTTTGCTTCGATCCTCCAAATCTAATTTTGAATTTTCAGAAAGGAGATTACTCCCACAAGCATGACTGGGACGCTATTAACTTCTACTTAATCTTTATTACTGATGTGAATTTAACATATGTACTCCGTCGCTCTGCTCCTGCTGTTTGCCTCCAAAGTAACGTGAAGGCGATATACAGGCCGTGGGCACGTGCGGCCACTTGGATATTCTGTCTGAGTCCAGAGCACCCATGTCTGTGGAGAGGCAGCAGGTCCCAGTCACATCCTGGTTAGGACACAGACTTTCCATGGCCTCCTTAGGGTGGCCTTTAGACCACGGGGCTGTGCGGTGCATGGACAGCAGTCCTCAGAGGGGTCAGCAGAGACTTCGCATCCAGCCAGCCCCATGCTTCAGAGCCACAGCTGAGGCAGAGTCACCACAAGATAAAACAATAAACATATCAACAAATCAGCAAAACAAGAATCTAAACACAGACCTGAGGCTTCGTGTTTTCATGGATTTTCCTGGTTTCCATGGTTTTAGGTTCATCTTGTTTCTTGATGTGTCTTACTTAGCCTGAGTCTAAATCCTGAGTGGCAAGTGCGGGTTAAACCCCCAGCATCTTAGATACTCTAAGAAGGAACTACCCCCGCCCTGAGGCACGGGGAGCTGCTGGAAGGGGTTGCGTTGCTTTGAGGTACAGTGGGAACAGGTGGACATTTGATTTGAGTAACAAGGTTGACACACCGAGAGAGATCTATGAAGAGGCTATACAGAAACCTGGAGGGTCAACAAGGGGCTTAGGGCCGGATCAATGGCCATCAAGTTCCTGGGGGACATGGGGGGGGAGCAGATAAAGAGGGTTCCCGTCCCAAGTTGCAATCTTCGAAGTGCATGCCAAGCTTCCCTACCCACAGAGACACAGACTCATGCCTCTTCCCTTTCTCCCTCCTCCTCCAGGGCTCCCACTGACCTAACCCAAAGGAAAGGCCATTGGTGGAACTCACAGGGAAGCACAGACAGTGGGTCCCAGGACACTGAGCAGGAAGAGGAAGGTGGACAGGGCTCCCTGAAACTCGAGAACAGGAGGTCCACTTGTCCACTTAGAAGAATCGCTCTGACACTTTATCAGGAATAGAATCACTCGTACAGGACTTTGAGCAAGCAGGCAATGAGCTATACATGTGGAAACTTGTTAGACAATCATAACTGAACCCATCCCAGCTTGGAAAGAGGCAAGTGGCATCTGGCTAGTGTAGAATCTGGGTTCTGTCCTCTAACCTTTTTCCTCCTTCATAGGTGGGAACACGCCTCCCACAAGGAAAACTACAATTCCCAGCCTCCTTTGCAGCTTACTGTGGTCATGTGACTAAGGACTGGCCTGTGGGTCCTGCCTCTAGCAGCAAATATTTTGTCTCCTCCCCTTCCTACTGAGTAGTGTATGGACTTGAGAACAGGCAGAGAGAAGACAGGGCAGCAGGACAGAGCACCTCTCCTGCCCGAGCCATCACATAAGAGAGCCCTTGCAGAAGACGATGAGCCACATCCCAGACAAGGTTTGCCTCCTACCTTAACTGGTCCCATTCATACCACCTGGTGCACCCTTGATTCACCCCCACAGACCTGGTTCGAATGTACTGTGATACCCCTTATCTGAGGGTGATGCTGCCCGAGGTCACCATAGATGGTACCAGACCCCATATATACTCATAGAAACATGTCTACGACAAAACATACATTAGGCAGAGTAAGAGATTAACCATCACAACAGGGTAATTGCAACAATAATATACCATGACTAAAGTTTTTAAGCTTTTGTACTCTTTCCTGGTCACATGGCAGTGGCCACAGTCAAGAAGGGCAAACCAGGGCTAAGGAAGGGTTTCAGAGTGTGGTGATGGCTTGGGGGGAAGCACTTGTGCACGAGGAAAAGGACCTGAATTTGAATCCTCAGAATCTACATAAAGCTGGGCACAGTAGTGCATGTCTGTAATCCCAGTGTTCCTATGAGAGATGGGAGACAGAATCAGGAGAAGCCCCAGAAAAACCACAAACCAGTTAGCCTGATAAACTTAGTGCATCGGTGAACAAGACTCTGCCTCAAACAAGGTAAAAGGAGAAGACTGGTGCAGGAGGGTGTCCTCTGACCTCCACGCATCACACACACACACACACACACACACACACACCACACACACTCAGACACGCATGTATACACATACACCACAGAATGAAAGAGAGAGGGGAAAAGAATGCCCACCCATCAGTGGTAATTAGACAATGAAAGTTGCACTGAAGAGAAGATGAGGTGTTTATTTTAAAGATAATTCAGGGGTGACAATAAACAATGAAGGACAGGTGAAGGGTCCTGTCACCTCGGGGCCAGTTGCAAAGGAGTGTGCAGGCTTGTGATCCACAACTGTGTCCAGTGCAGGTAGTGTCGCATGATTCTCCCATGATTTTATAAAATCTAATACCCATTAAAAAGCATTTGCAGGACTGACAAGGTGGCTCAGCGGTCAAGAGCACTGGCTGTTCTTGGAGAAAATCCAGGTTCGATTCCCAGCACCCATATGGATAACAACCATCCATACCTCCAACTCCAGAGGATCTGATGCCCTCTTCTGACTTCTGTGGGCACTGCATGACACAGGTGCACTTACATGCACGCAAACAATATACTCATACACATAAAGGAAAAATAATAAATGAAAAAATTTTAAAGTATTTGCTCAAGGACAGAACTTTTAAGCCTACGAGTTATTTTTCTTGCACTGTCTGTGGAAGTGCTGCTGGCAGTGACTGCAAAGACACAAAGGAAAACAACGGGAGGGGTGGGGCGCACTGCACCCTCCGAGGAGACTCTGCCTCAGACAGCTCAAGCTAAGTCAGATACAGTAACAAGCAGACCTGGTCTCAGTGGCTTCCAGTCTCAGAGGTACATTTCAATGTGAGCACAAGCCACAGCTACCAGCTGGGGCAAGCGGGGCATTGTAGCCAGGAAGGGACCTGGGGAAATCATGTGACACGCCTAAGTCACATGTGATTGGCCACAGCAGGCCCTGAGGCCACATTTGATGTGTTTGGAAAGTGTGTTCGAGTCATAAGAACAGGAGCACAGGCTGCCGCATGTCTCCTGAGCGCCTGTGTGCCCTGGTCCCTGCACCTGTGGGGGCTGACCACTGTGCACGATGCTTGGCTGTGGGCATTGCCCACACTTCTCAGGCCCAAGGACACGCTCCATCAAGTTCCCACGTATAGGAAAAACGGGATGCATCTGGAATAGTTATTTTCACATTTTGTTCCCAGATCAGTCATGGCCTGGATGCTTCCACAAGCTCCTTACCTGGAAGGTGAGAGCCCTGGGCTTCTCTGGGGTCTCAGAAACGACACAGAGCCCAGAACAAAAAAGACACTCTGGAAAGACACGTGAGATAAACAAGAGAAGTAGAGGTGGGAGCTCATGTATTCACTCACCAGGTTTGCATAGCACCCCGAATGGTGTGCAGCCTGGGCCAGATCCTAGGTGCTTAGGCCTGACAGGTCTCCCCCATGACCAGTCCTGGGAGGAAGTGGGAAACTTTCAGAAAAGCAGCCAAGGATGTCCCCAAGCCAGAGCTCAGCTCCCCGTGTGAACAGCGAGCTTATGCACACTTGGTCAACACTGCTGGAACAGCTAAAATGACTTATGGAGAAAGCTCTGTCTGCTTTCCAGAGGGGCTCTGGTCTGCCTGCCTGTGCACTGCAGAGGCGATGCTGACAACGGCCTTTTCAGAGACTTTGAAAAGAATCTGCTTACAGCATTCCTTTACACACGGTTGGTCTCCTTGTTTGCTGCTTCTAGAGCCTTTTCCCACTTGGTGAACTTTTGATTCATGTTGGTTCCACTTTCAATGGAACTGAAACAAAAAGTGTTTGATTGGTGCGTGGGGCAGTCTCGAGGGTGGGCTACTGAGGCCAGCAGGGTGAGCTTGTCCTGCAGCGCTGGGCACGGAATGGAGATATTGCGGGGACTGGAGGGAGGGATCTCCCAGGAGATGCAGGGGAGTGACCATGGGCAGAAAATGCCTTGACCTGGAGTGATGGGCAGGAGGTGACTGTGCATGGAGAAGGAACGTCAGCACGCTACTGGTGGGAAGGCAAAATAATTCAGACACCATGGACATCTGCAGGGAGGGTCTCCAAGCACCCATGGCCCAGAAATGCCACAGACTACACCCCAAACTGCATACCAGAGAGACAGCAACACAGCACAACAGCCACTCTACAGATGGGCTACATGACCATCAAGCGATGGATGGGTAAGACAGTGCTGTGTATGTGCATGGTGGCGCTTTATTCAGACATAAAGAAGGAAAGAAACTGTGTTATCTGCAGAAGCATGGATGCCACTGGAGATGGTTCTGTTGGGCAAAATAGGCCAGACTGAGAAGGACAAAGCACACTTGTTCTCATGTGCTCAATCTGGATGAGGCAAAGTAGACAGGGAACCATAGAGAAAGGAAGGGGATATGGAGGGGGTCGTGACAAGAGGGTAGTGGGGGGGGGTATGATCAAAGCATGTTACATGTATGTGTGAAATGTGACCATGCAAGCCGTTATTGTGGACAGCTCATATGCGCTAGTTAAAAATAAGAGCTGGCCATCTTCCCACTCTGGGGCTAGGCTGAGACCTGCTGCTGGAAAGCTCCTGACCAGCCTGACAAGTGTACCCTCACCAGTCATCAAGAAGTTACTTTTTTGCAACAGATGGAGACTATTACAAAGTTCCATAACTGGTCAAATGCAGAGAATAAGTGCCTGTGAGGCACCCAGCCCTAAGTGACACATCTACAATGCAACCTCTACAGCAAGGCTCAGGAAACATCACAGAAGAGGCTGTGGAAAGATTGTAAGAGTCAGAGGGACAAGACACCTGCTGCTAGTTAGTGCTAGACACGCCAGGGACGCCGAACCAATGAAATCTCCACAGTATGGTAGTCTCACAAGCTCTTCATATAATAACACCACCAGCTGCCAAGGTGAACGGGGGACATTTCAAGATGAAGAGCCGCAGGCAGTCAATGGATGCTGAGGGAGGGAGAATCAGTATTTTTCCCCCAGGGACCAGTTCCTTGAGGGGTTATCTAATTCCAAGTGGGCAGCCTTAAACCCAGGAACACAGGGGCACCACTAAGTGGACTCAGTGTGTTCTACATATGTATGTATATCTACATACATATATGTGTATCTATAAATGTATGCATGTGTATGTAACAAGAGTAAAGAAAAGAGCAAGAAATTGAGAGGGAGTGGGGGAGCCATGGAAGGACCTGGAGGGGACTGGGAGGGATGGAAGCAATGCAAATACAATACTCATGTACGACATGCACAAATTGTTTTAGTTCAGAAAATGATAATAGGTAAAAATCAAAGAATTACACCCAATGCATTGGGCCACATCATACAGTTTATGGGACAATGTGATTTATGGTAAATGTCAGCTTTAATCCACCTTGAGCTGTCCTGTGTCAGTTTGAGCTCTGGAGTAACAGCCTGAGACTGGAAAGTAGAGATGGTCACACTGGTGTTCATGCCTATGTGACTGGGCCTGGGTACCAAGGCCTGGTGCACTTCCCTTGTTAGAAATACTCTGTACACACTACTAGGGTCTGTTTCTCTCTAAGAAAGAACAAATTGTATCTGTCCTCTCCTGGAGTCTGCCCTAAAAACTTTTATATTTAGTGATGTGAGCTTGTGTCTTTTCGCTCTAATAAACCACAGGCATGTATATATAATCACCTTCAAGATGTTAGAATAAGAACTGATTAAATAAGGAAATTAACTTTAAAATGAATAAAATAGAAAATAAACATGCTAAAACTGAGCATGGTGGCACAAACCTATAATCAAAAAGAAAAAGAGGGAAAGAGAGAGAGAGAAAAAATAATAATAAACAGCATGCAGCAGCTGAGCACAGATAAGAGTTCAGACCTATGGGGGCTAGCAAGACAGCTCAGTGCTTAAGACCGTGTACTTCTCTTGCAGAGGACCCAGGTTTGGTTCCCAGGACCAACATGGAGGCTCACAACCACCATGATGGTCCTGAGAACTGATCCAGCTCCCTCTTTTGCCCTCTATGGGCATCAAGCACACATGTGGTACATATACATGTATGCAGGCAACACATATACAAAATAAAAAACAAATCTTTCTCTTTTTTTCACAGTTCCATTTTTTTAATAAACAAACAAACCAAAGAAAACCCCAATCAATAAACCAACTGGAGAGCTAATGGACTCGGCCAATACTGCTGACATAGATATTATACATTCATGTAAATACACAGCCTATTCTACCCTAAACAGCAGTGTGGCTGCTCCTCAGCCTTTGTTCATAGTGGCAACTGTCCCCACGCTGCAGTGTTGGAGTTAGTCGAAAAGCAAACAAATCTTAAAAAATAAACATAACAGGGGCTGGAGAGATGGCCAGCAGTTGAGAACACTAGTTGTTCTTGCAGAAGACCCGGGTCCAAATCCCAGCACCCACATGGCAGCTAACAACTGTCTGTAACTCCAGTCCCAGGGGATCCGGCACCCTCTTCTGACCACCGAGGGCACTGCACGACACGGGTGCACTTACCTACATGCAGGCAATACACACATACGCATAAAATAGTAATTAAAAAAAATTAAACATAACAGTAATTCTGATTATAACCATAAATAGCAGCAATAAGAAAGATGTTATCATTTAAATATACAAACAGCAATAATTTTAACACTTTACTATGGAAAAACTTATACTAGTAAGTTAGAAACTTGAGCCATTTAGTAATCCTACCATATGACCCAGCTTTCAACTCCTGGGCATTTACCCACAGAACTCCATATCCACCACAGAGATATTTGCACATCCATGGAATCAATGTAGATGTCCACTGACAGATGAATGGGTAATAAAAATGCAGCACATAAACAAAATGGAATATTACTCATCTGTAAAGAAAATGAAATCATAGAATTTGTAGGCGAATGGACGGACTCGGGAAGTAAAGAGAGGTGATCCAAACTGAAGAAGATAAAAACCTGCATGCTCTCCCTCGTATGGGGATCCTAGCTTATAATATACAGAGACGGGGGAGTAATTGTGGGTGTAGTCTAAAATTTAGGAAGGAGGCCAAGAGAGGGCAATGTTGGGTGACGAGAAGTGACGGGACCATCGACTGAAGCCAACACCAAAGGCAGGATACAGTTTAGAGGCCAGATCACCTGCTCCCTCGAAAACCCCGAGGAAGGCAGGAACAGGGTTCTTAGCCCACTTTGCAGGGTAGAACCCTGAGAAGCTAAGGAGGCAGAAGAAAGGCACAGGTCCAAGGCCACCGCTCTGTATGCCAGGATTGGTGTAGAGCGGACAGCTCCCAGCTGAAGGGCTGATGCACGCTGACAATCAGATCTGCATTCCAGATCTAATGAAAAGCACAAATTGTGGGTTGAGTCATTCGAAATTCCAGCACTTGAGAGCCCGTGCCCAGCCTGATGCAAACAGCTCACAAGTGGGGATGTGCAGATGACTCAAATTAATGGATCATATTCTTGAAACTCACTATGAGTAGATTTGAAGTGTTCTCACTAGAGAAAAATGGTAAGTATGTGAGGCGATGCATATGTTAATGAGCTTGATTCACCTACCCACAATGCAGGCATGCTTCAAAACATCACAGTGTAGACCATAAATACATACAAATCCATTTGTTCATTTAAATAAGTAAGCATTTTTTAAAAGCCACACGGGGTAAACAAAATGGGTGTCAGATATCTACAAAACTGTGATTGGTAAAAAAAATGCTGGTGAGTTTTGCTACAGTGTATGTTTGTATTTTTAATTCTTCTCAAGCAGTATGTGTCTAAAGGGTCATTTAAGAACCAGGATACAGTATTAGGTTGGAAAATGCAAGTTGCAAAATGTTATACCACAGCCACGTGGCTTGTATTAATTTACAAATACCTGATTCTGTGCAAGGGCTTGTGGGAATTCAGAAAAGAAGGACACACGGGGTTCACTGTGTCCAACGGCGGCAAAGAAAGAGGGGTACTGAGAAAGTCCTAAAGGAAACGCGTACTTTTCACCTACATGGTTTACTTTTCACCTACATGCTTCTAAACCATGTTTCTGCTGGGTGAGAAGTCCCCCACTAAGATCCCCCACTAAGATCCCCCACTAAGATTCCCCACTAAGATCTCCCACTAAGATCCTCGACTAAGATCCCCGACTAAGATCGTTACTCCAACACCAAACTGGAGTCAACTAAATTAAAGCACCAACCAGGTCAGTGATGGAGAAAAGACAGTGGCAAACTCTACATTTTCTGGTAGATACCATGTCCCTCCTTCACAGAGCACGCTTTTTTTGTCTTCTAGATCAAGAATGGTTGAATTCAACAGTTGGTGTTGGCTGGCTCCTGAGCCCAAGCTGAAAGACACCCATGTATACCCACACAGAGACACACATAAATACACATAATTAAAAATAAATTTTTTTTGGTCCTTTTGTGACAGGGTCTCCCTGTAGCCCCAGCTGGCCTGGAACTCACTATGTAGACCAAGCTGGCCTTGAACTCGCAGAGATCCACCTGCCTCTGCCTCCCGAGTGCTGGGATTATAGGCATGCACCACCACACCTGTCCTAAAAATAAATTTAAAAAAAAAAAAACTTTTCAGAGAGGCTCCACTGAAAGTCATATATAGGAGATAGAGCATCTTAGAATTTGTCACTGCTAAAAAATGAGAAGATCAAATCCTGTCAAACTCAGAGTAAGATTTCGCCAAAAGATGTCACTTCCTTCTCACAGAATAGTGTCACTAACAGAACTAATTATGCCTCCAATGTCCATGTAAAGATTTCTAGGATGCAAGGGTAGGAAGCAAGCTTCATAGGATACAGGTGGACCTCACTAATTCCCATTTATTTGACTTACAAGTTTTCAACTTAATGACAGTTCAAAAGTGACACATTCAGTAGACAGTATACTGTGAAATTTGAACTTGGCTCTTTTCCCAGGTTGGTGATATATAGTAATATATTCTCTCCATGTTGGGCAGTGGCAGCAGACAGAGCAGCCAGTTACCCCACCACCATGCAGGAAAGCAAGGTTGTATGGCTAAGCTTGGATGCTCGGGTGAGGCCCTCCATCACACAGGCAAACATGTAACCTCCTACAAGTTGCATAGCTCAGCTGGGGCACACCAACAGTTTGGTAAAGTGAAGCCATTTTCAACTGACAATATTTTCAGCCTGTGGTTTGTTTATTGGGATATAATCTCTTAGTAAGCGAAGGAGCATCTGTGATATAAAAATGAAACAGAACACACAGATCAATCATTTGCACTGGAGAAGGTGTGGGATTCGGGTTGTGCAATTTGTTCCCTATTTCCATTCATTCAGTAGACTGTTGCAGGCTTACCACAAGCTCCCTAAAGCAACTGCCATCACCCAAGTGTGCAGGCTCCTGTGGGGCCCACCTCACCCTTCCTAATCCATGCACCCTGCTTTCCCAGGTAACTTGAGGTTTCAATGTGTAAATCCATCTCCTCTAACATGAGAGAGCTAGTAACAAGAACTGAGCAGAAAAGAATTTCAAGAAAACAAAAGTCCAATGAAAACACAAAGATTGGTCCAGTGTGGCACAGAGATGAAAACCAGACTCAGGCATGTAAGCTCACCCTGCGCACACCTGGCACCCGTTGCTGGATGCTGTCTGTGTATGCGCAAAAGTCCTCAGCTCTCTATGCAAGGTACAGCAATGGTCTGTGGTTATTTTAAGCAATGCAATTTTTGTTTTGCCAGTTCATAAATTCCTTCTATTGTCAATGAGGTGACAAGCCACTAGGGTCCACCTGTATTGTCTCGGGCCTGGGCATCGTGAGAGGGACTATGTCCTCCCTCTGTGCACAGAAAAGAAGATGCTCTCCCACACATGGACTGTGCCTCAGCACAGTTTCATCACTGGTCTCAGACAAACTGGCCTTGGCGACAGCCACAGTGGAACATGCCAGATGCAGGATTCACCTGTCAGATTCTATGGCAGAAACAAAGAGGGGAGCCTCAGTCACACTCACTGAGCAGGAGCTAAAAAGGGACGGCTCTCCAGCTGCCCACAGTGTAACCTAGCTCCACACAATACCCGGTCTATCCAGCTTTGGAGAAGGACCATGACAAGTTGGAAAAGAAATCCCCTCTATTGAGAAGGCAGAGGTATGCCGTGGCAAAAGCAGAATGCTGGCTGGGTTGCACTTCCCACAATTCATTTCACTTTCTGTGAAGTATGTGTGAGATCTAAAGTGTTCTCCAGCATCCTCGTAGATTTAAAGGTGCATATAGCAATCTGCTTTCTACACCATGGCTCCTCAACACTGACTCTCTCTTGTGTATTTTTTATTTTTTATGTGTCCCAAGCATCTATTAGAAATGCTGTGTGCCAGGTACTGGGTCTGATGGCAGCACACTAGCATTATTGAGGTGACATCTTCTGAACGTATTTCCTTGGGATCAGCGCATAGAAGCTGTGGTCCAGAGGAGGCCAAGGCTGTATCTCAAGTTGGAAGCCAAACTTGGAAATGTGTATGTATCTCCTACATGGTACTGGTTTTAAAGGCATGAAGGGGTCATGGAGAACAGTCAGGGCCTGGCACTGTGAGAGACCAGGAGAGGCCACTGGGGAAGGTGCAGCCTCAGTTGCAGTAAAGAGCCCAGGATATTAGAGATGCCAAGACCGTGGGCTGTCCACCAAGGACAGTGAGCAGCAGATGTGGAGCACAGCCAGCCTGAGCCTTCGAGACAAGCTGTGTGTGTGTGTTGCAGAGCAGAAGTGGAGCTCCCTAAGCCCCTTGAAGCCCATAAGACCATGAGTGAAACCCCAGTGCCAAACAAGGAGTTACAGGATTTGATTTACACTGGGTGCTGGGTTTTCCTTTGATATAATTGTGCCCTGGTTCTTCCCTCTGAATAAGAAGGTATGTAATTTACTTTGGATTTTATAGGAGCCCATAGTTAAGAGACTTTGGGTTATTAAAGCGATCTTGGACTTTTAAAGTTTTGAAATTTATAAAGATTGTGGAAT